>NC_044201.1:28815073-29115073 GCF_900880675.1 Sparus aurata
GGAGCAATTTGGATTTTTATTTAAAAGCAGCACATTTGGGAGGAGCGGAGAGATGAAAGAAGCGTTCAGCTCTATATCCTCTTATGATGTCTCCGTCGGATCACTTTGGATTTGCCACAACTTGTACTTCAAGGTGTACTTATTGGTCCTCAGCTGTGAAGCTCTTAATTGAGAACAATTTGAAAAGACGGGTTATTTATGTCAAGCCGTCATTAAGATTGAACTGTTAACAGCTTTGAGGTTAGAGCAGTTAAATGATGCAGCGAGTGGTGATAAGTGCTGCTGGATGCTTTTAAAGGTGCATTTCACTTAAGAGCTGCTTGTTTTCTGCATCATTTAGTCCGGCACAGTTCGTCTCACCGACTGTGACGACCGTCGGCGGCAGCAGAGCTCCACGAGTCCGGCAGGTTAATTCATGTCATGCGTTTGGTTAGCTGACCTTCAGCTCAAAATCAATGGAGTTTGATCAGAAGAGATCAGAAACTGCAATTTGATTCAGATTTGCAACGATTTCTTGGGGGTGAAAAGGTAGGATAGTGTTTGTCCGTTCACTCGAGGGCTGGCAACATGACAGAAAAACTACAAAAGGTGAAAATTGCAGCACAATCAATGAGGGCGTGATAGAAAATATGAACAGGACAGGATAAATGTGTGGAAAGTATGTGTCTGCACAACCACAGGAAAGTTCAAACTTGATGTTTCTTTCAGTTCAATTTCAAAATGCTCTCTTGTGATGACGTTGTGTTTATGCTCAGGTTGTGTTAAGGCTCAAAAACAACTGGTGTTGGTTTATAATGTCGTCACAAACAGGGCTGCAGATGGATCAATGTCCTGTCAAAAATATCTGTATTCTGTTGTCACTAACACGGCTAAAAACTGTCCGCAGGTCTGCTGTGGTGGATCACTTACAAATGCCGAAACCCAGACATGAACAGCAGTCACTGGCTTTGCAGTTTGTCCATCATTTGGGATGAAGAAGAAGTACAAGAAGAGGAAGAGGAGAGTTGCTGTGTCTCAATTCAGGTCTGCATCCTTCTGCGCGAAGGCCACAAATGCTCCTTCTTTTCCCTGTTTTCTACTATCCTTCGTACCCTCACATATCCCAAGATTCCCGAAAAAGAAGAAAGAAAGAGAGAAAATGGCGACATCGTGTGGCGTAGATCGTCACTTTTGCGGGCCAGGGTGGCAGAAATCTTGACGTAAGGGTAAAACATCTGGTGACGCAACCAGGAAATGCTCCAAAGACTAGACCGTCACATTTAACAACGGCTGACGAGGTTATCTCGTCTTCGAAGACCGCAAAGGCCAGGTCCTTTGAAGGACGCAGACCCTGAATTGAGACACAGCAAACGGCTTTTGATCTGGGTGAACATACTCACTTCCTGTATGTGTCAGAGTCAATGTTTGAGTTGGTTGGAGCTGAGATGATTAAAAGTGTGAAGAGGTGTTTTTATTGTTTAACATTTTTCTTCAGTGTTGCCTTGAAAGAGATTCAGACTGTCACTTTATCTGCTCTTATTACCCGAGAACACAATGGAGGAATTTGTTTTTAACTGGAAATAAATGCGATTGGAGTCCTATCATTGAATCACGCTGCAGCTCCAGTGGTTTGACTGCAATTGGAGCTCAGGTGGACCATCTGCCGAGTCAGACAGGCAGATGACCAGATGGCCTAACATATTTACTGGCCCCGCAGCCCCACCGGCAGACAGACCGCAAGGAAAACTGGAGACGGTCCACATCAGCTTCCTGCAAAATAAATGCACACAAACAGACTTTCTCTGCCACAGATGTGCACACACACACACACACACACACACACATAATATGATTCCACTATGATTCTGATCACACAGACATTCAAATAAACTGAAAGAAACAGAAAGAGACAGCGCCATAAAGGGTTCAACTGATGGTCAACCACAATAAACCAAACTAAACAGATAAACGCACAAGTTTTAACTGACCATAACGTGGGAGTAATGAACCCTAGTTCAAATGGTTGGAGGGAAACACTGGAGAGAAGTCTGACAGACAGGAAGTTGTGGAACAGTAACAACGCTCACTTGCTTTAAGTTAAGCCAGAATTTCATCCAACAGTGGATCAATGTGGATCTATAGTCAGAAAACAGGCAGACGGGCTAAATCTTGTAGAAAACATGAATATGGTCTTTTAGGTACTGTGTTTCTATAATCCAAACATCTCTGAAACAGATTTGACATGTTTATCTCCTGCTACCTGCTCTAATAAAAGTCTAGAGCAGGACTTTTTTTAATCAAAATTGAAATATGGGACTCAAAAATAGCATGTACGAAGATTAGACTAGAAATAAAACACGTGTCGACACTTAGAAGAGCACGAACGGGAGAGCGAGTTCCTTTAATTTATTGGTTAATTTTCTGTTCTGGCTTTAAGCCTCGCTGTTCTGTTCTCACAGTACCGGGCCTCCTCTCAGTGTTCTGACCCGCGCTTCAGCGTCTTTTACAGCTTCCGAGCTGCAGTTCTACTTATCTCCCAAGTCATTTTCCTTTCACTGATTTTGTAATCAGCTGCTCATCACGACTTTCTTCGGCCTAGGCTTAATAGGTTTCCCCGTGGCTAATATCAGCTCCTTTACTCTGTTCGCCATTAGCCTCTTTAATGAAAGCGTGACCCCTATCTGCAGCCCTGCCTCTGTCTCCCTCTCGGCCCATCCAAAGCTCTAGACATCACAACGGCAAGGTGATCGAAAATGTCACTTCTCGTCCTTATTCAATTTGATATTATCTGTTATGGCTCCTCGGAGGCTCTCACAAAGCCAGTGCTGGAGATGGCGGCTGAAAGGACCCATTAGGTCGCTTTGTGTTTGTGATATTTTCTCTCTGAGCTTCCTTCACATGGTGCCGCTGCAGTATGAGCTCAGCGCAACATGCAGAGGAGGCCTGCAGATTCTGATCGCAACAGCTGCCGCTCCACTGTTGAAGTGGGTGTACGACAAGCTGAACAATAGGGAAATCTGGTTTGGGAAAGCCAACGCTTCTCATTTCTCATAAACAAGCTGGTGACACGAAAAAAACAAAAAAGAAATTCGAATTTCTAAAATGGCTCTAGTCAGAGTGTGATACTGCTGAGAAGTTCTGTTGTAAAATAACCACAGTATATGTATATGATATATATCATTTAAATGATTTTTGAGTTTTACAGGTTTTAGTCTTTGGCATTGTACACAAGACGGCACAGCGTGCTAACAGGATATGTTGTTTTTTAACAAAGTAAAACCATTTATGTTTCATTATCCTTCAGAAAAAGTCTGTCATGTTAGATCATTAACGTATTTAAATAAATGAACACACGACCAGCCTGTCCTCATCAGAGTAGGACCATAGGGTTGACGATACAAGCAACTTATTAAGACCCATGTTTATGTTCATTGTGAGGTGTCGACCTCTCGTGTCCATAGTTAGTATTATGGCAGGAAAGGAGAAGTTCAGTATGTAGTAAGTAGTGTAAAAGTTGCAAAGTCCCTACAAATTCAAGTTCAAGTTCAAACTAAACGTTTCTTCATGTTGCAACTTTACACTGTGCTGATACTCTGGTTGGTTTTAGCCACGTCTGTTACAAATGTCAACCTTAGACGTACCTGTGGTTTACAGAAACTTAACTGCTAACATCATATCCTGGTGACTGGGCTACAAAGTCCACATGGGGATGAGGACAGGTGGATGGTTTGGTGAAACGAGCACAGGACTTACTGCAGGAGATGGCTGTTAGTGTCCAACGTGAAAACAAACATCAACAGCGACTAATTTTGACCTCTGAACCGTAATGTTATCCTAAACCTAACCATGCTTGAATGTCCCCAAACTACAACCGTACACCAAACATCTGATACAGCTGCTGCTGGTACACTGCAGCAGTCATATTGTTTTGGATACGGTGAAGTATATCTTTCTGGAAAGTCTTGCAAACTCCTGGGATGGTATCCACAGTGATGAGTCTGCTGTCTGACTCCTGTACATGAACGAATCTGAGAGACACAAACCCCTCAGACAGTCTCTCCTCAATATTCTTTGGATTACATGCAACAGTCTGGCAGGAATGTAAAGTGTTGCGGGCGGTGAGCTGGAGTCGTAGCTGACTGTAATCCAGTTTACAGGTTTGTAACGTTTAGTCACCATGAGCAGCGCTCGAAGCAAGCACATAGCGAGTTTGTTATAATGTTGAATGATGCAATTGTGATCACTGGCAGCTAGTTTTGCTGTATACAAGCCCGTGTAAAAGCTTTTGTATGGCAGTAGCAGAGTGTGAATCTCCAGAACTACAGCACAGGTCTGCTTTTGTGGTGCACAAGGCTTTTAGAAAGCCTAAAAATAAAGCATTGTCTGTTTGCGAGGCTCTTTTGTGGTAAAAACCCTCTGCTTGTGTCATTATTGGTGAGAAGACAATGTTACAGCCAAAGACAAGTCTTCAGACTGAAATAAAAATGACTATATTACCAGAACTCTGGTGTTTATGTAAATATACCTGAGGTTACGATGTATATGCAGACACAGGTTTACTGTACTCAGGATGGGCTCTCGTCCTATGGAGTCTGTAAAACCATTTATTTGCTTGGAACGTGTCCTCCCAGCTGTGTCATTACTTTCTTTTTCCTTTTGGAGCTGTAATCGTGAAGACTTCAATAATTAATGACAAACTATTCCTGTAAGTGCTGCTCTGGAGCTGCGGTTCCAACCACGCAGCTTTATTACAAACGTGTCCAAACCGCCATTTACAGGAACAACGGTTATTCCAACGAACGTCGCGATTTAAGTCAAAAGCGCTTTCGGGAATTGCTTATGGGAACATAGTTATCTGTTGAAGTTAAGGCTAATCCTATCTCTGCAGTGAGACGTCTGAAACAGTCACTTTACACAAAGGCTCTAACTCCGGGTCCTTATCCGTGATAATGTGAGAATATTCATGTGAATCTGCTGTGGAGAGCTTAATCAAAATAACCTTTTGGTGTGGTTGGAAAGTGCCAACATAATGTGGACTATCTAGTAAAAGATGCATATTTAAATATAACTGCACTAATGTATACACAAACTAAACCGGTGGTTCTTAAACTGTATGGTACAGTGTGTCACATGGACAAGATAAAAAAGGGAAGCAGTCAAACAGATTTTTCAGTCCTGGGATTCATTTGAGGTTGACCTCCTCTCATCCTGCTGGTGCTTCAACCGGATATCTCTGGTCCAGATCCTGCACAACCAGCTTGTCTTTGTTCATAACTAGCTAGCTTTAAGTTAACGCACATGGAAACCTTCCACTTTTGTAAGTGACACCGGCAGATACTTTTAAGGAGACCTTGGGACCATCTCTAGTCCGTTTGTGGCAAGAAAAACAAATGTTTAAAACAAGACCTGGGGACATTTCTAGTTGTACTTGTTTTGACCAAAACCATAATGTTTTAAGCCAAACCATAATGTTTTCTGAACCCTTACCAAATGTTTTTTGTGCCTAAACCTGACCAGAGCATAGGAACAGCGTTGTGATACGAGAAACATTGAATCTAAAAGTAAGTGAAGTTTTAACTCCTTATATTCTCTGTGGTTTTGCAGAAAAACATCCTTTGCCAACATTTATTCTGGTGTTTGATCACAAAAACATAATACTGATGATAAAGGCTGAAAGTGATGCAGCTCGTGGTCTTTACTCTCTGTCTCATAGAAACACATCTGCACACGCTCTCCATCCTCCCCCTATCTCCCACCTCACCAACCACCCACGTCAAGCACACACACACACCTCTCCAATCACCCTCCTCTACTCCTGCCTTCCAATCTTTTGCACTTTCTCTCCATCGCAGCCCTCCTCTGCAGGTGCTGATACAGTGCACTAATCACCAGCTCGATAAATCAATGGTCCAGCCAATAACCATTACTTCAAATTAGAGCTGCTTGCTCCTGTGAGGGAAAGCAGCTGACACCTTCATAAAGGCTCCTTTCATTAGCGGCTATCGACCTGGCCGAGCTAGCACAGAACCTGCAGGACAACACACACGGTTGGGGGTGTGGAGGGGAGGAGAAACAGCAGGGGGGAGGAGTGAGGAGGAGAAGAAAGAGACAGACAGTTAAAGGGAAGAAAACCAAAAGTTGGTTCCAGTAAATAAATCTTGGCTGCAGATAAATTCCCTCTGCCAGAATTTATCCTCCTTGAACAGATGGGATTGGGTTCACTGCGTCGGAGAGGGGCAGAATTACTGTACTCGTGTGTGTGTGTGTGTGTGTGTGTGTGTATATGTGTGTGTGTGTGCTTGTTTTTGAGGAAGAAAAGGGATTGGTGGATGCATAAAATGGCAGCCCCTCTCTCTCTCTTTCTGTCTCGCTCTTTCTTTCCGTCTCTTTCGCTCCCTCTCCAAGAAGAAGCACAAAACTGGTGCATCAATGTGGGTCAGATGTAAATGAGCGCTACGGGTCGAGCTGGTGTTGCCTCGCCCGCCCCGGTGGGATCCCCCAGCTGAGCACCACCTCATGTTGTAACGGCAGCCCGTCACACTGTTGGTTTATACAGTGGATCACTTATGTAAGGGGCAGTCGTCTGATTATGATGTGGCTGGTGTTCACTCCCCGACCCACAGATGGCAGTGTGGTATAGCCGGTTTGAGCTGACGGTGATGGTCATCATTGTCCAGTCGTGCTGTTTGAAACAGCATAAAGCCAGTTTCAGGTCAACACACCGCCCATGGAGAAATAACACCGCAGACAGTAAAAGGGTTTTAAAAAGCAGGCACAGATCCTGGTGGAGCTCAACACAACTGCAGCACATCCACCTGTAATGAACCACGTTCCACCAGCGATGAACGCTTCTGCTGACACGCAGAGGCATTTGTTTTTACCTCAGCTCAGCTTCACCGGGCGGCGTGTTAATGACTGCTCTGTGCTCACATGAAGACAGTCTTCACCAGATACAAAAATAAATACACTCGCTGTTGATACACATGCCTTCTTGTGTAGGGCTGCTAAATGTCAGAGGGATGCTACTCAGGGTACAAATTGTCCGACCGACCCTGCAGGAGGCTGCTGCTCACACCGACGGTCAATATTGTTTTACTTTCACCCCAATCACAATCAGCGCCTTACAAACTTTAATTTCAATCTATACCTTTAGCAGCGATGGTCAGGAAATGACCACTGTGATGGCCAGGTGGGTGTTTTGGAGGACAATTTATTGTGTCCTTTAGGTGTAAGGTCAGAATAAATGTTAGCTAAGTAAGTTTCTGCAAAACCACAGATGAGTTCAGACTGCAGGTTTGTAGCAACTTCGTTTTTTTAGGTCACATTTTCTATTTCTCTCATGTCACAACGCTGTGATTATACTCTGGTTAGGTTTAGGCACGAAACACACTTGGCTTTGTTTATGAAAACATCAGATTCAAGGCTGGAGATGACTGACTTCCCATGAAAATGATCCTGTTTTGGTTGCCAGCTCTCCATGAAAATATAAAGTGGGGTTATATATACGAATGCTGCAAAGCAAACTCGAACGCCGGTCGCACTCAAACACAAAATGTTCGAGGTTTCATTTGGTTGAGGAAGGAAGTCAGTGAAGATTTTGTTGTTTTACAATGAAGGCAACATCTCCCGTGATCCCTCCGCTCTTTTGTGCTGCTTTTTTTTTAATTAAAAGATGCCTACCAGCGGAATTTACAAATTGTTTGTTGAAGGTATATTTAAAATATGACTGACTCGGCTTGTTTATTCTTACTTTTTATTAGCATTTTTTAAAATGTCTTGGTGCCCGGGGTCTGCTCCCTATTTTTGACTCGGTTATATTGTAAATGAGGTCTCTTCTGTCCCAATTAGATTCTGAAATTACATTTCACAATTTCTATTTTTGCCTGTCAATTTTAATTTTCTTCCTGCATCAACAGCAAAACCTGAACTAATAAGATTTGGAGAAGTTCCACTACCCTTCGTTTCCCTTCACCAGTCATGATTTGACTTGTTCTTAAAGTCTTATCAGCTATGGGGCAACATAAAGGTCAGAGGAACAACAAATACATCGTGAATTGTCTCCTGGGAAACCTTATCCCCAAAACTAATTAAATAAAAGCAGCACAATAAGCCACAGGAGTTCATGAGAGTATTGTATTAAGTCACTGCAGCACCAATCAATCAGACGCTGATAAGAAGTGTTTCCAAAACATGAAGCTTTCAGCAGACAGGTAGTTAAAGTTTAACCTTTGAAACCCAAATACTGACCAGTACGTGAGTGTAGATGTTAATAATGATGAGCAAAAGTTAAAATAAAAATGTAATTGTGCTATATTATAAAATGAATCCCTCCCATCTTCCTCACTCAGAAATATAGGATCAAATTTCACACTTGATTATATCTTATGAAGGAGGAAATGAACTTTAAGTCTCATTAGAAAACAAAATACTGCAAATGAGACAATTTTAAGGTGCGTTGAAGATGTTGGATGATGACCTACATTAAACCCCAGAGTTTCCTTCAAGATGAGGCTGTACGCTCACGTTAATGCGACTCATTTCTCCTCAAGTTGCTGACTCTCAGTGCTCACCTGGACCTTCATAATGTCTGTTTGTGCTCGGTGTGTATTCACTTCTCGTTCACTGGCAGTCCATGCAAGCGAAAGGGCGAATAACTTTAACTTTACATCTTGGTTTCGCCTTGGACTTTGTTGAGTGAAGTCACAGCCTCAATCAAGAGCAAAGTTGTGTGTGTGTGTGGTCGACCCGTCAGACGTAACAACAAACCAGCAACCTGAACTCAGTGAGCTTCACATCCTACACTGCCCACATTCAGCACAGAACTTAATGTTTAAGGTTACTGCGAGGAACTTTTCAATGGTGACACAGTACACGTCTCAAAATGAGTTACGGATACTTTAGTGATTATTTATTCTGTGACATGTCAGATTTATTATTTGGTGTTTTGTGAATATATATGCAACACATTTCATCTGACTTTTATTGCATATCTGAGCACATACATATGCACATACAGTACATCCCAATATCCCAAACTAATTCTGAGTCGTGTAAACTCTATTTTACTGCCACTAGAATACAGAGCAGCTTCTTTCTTCAGGCTGTGAGACTCCTCGTTTCATCCTCAGCACTCCACCATAAAAATATTTTTTATTTTATGACTTATCAAACTTGGATAAGTTGAATTTCGACTCTGTGACAGGCATTAAGAAAGAGCTATGACAATCCTGCAGAAGTAGCCAGTTCTTTTGCTGATATCCCTTTTTTTTTAGCTTATGTAGGCCGTATAGACACATCAGCACTAAACTAGACTTTTCCACAACTAGGTAAAAGAATACTGAAGATTTGGAACCAAGTTTGAAGCAGCATCGTCTGCTACGTTGCATGTTTCTAAACAATATAAGATTGGTTGGTTGTCTGTACAGGCACTGTGGTACCAAACATGGCAACCTTACCATGATGCCGAGACTCTGGGAATCTGTGAGCACTGTAACTACACCAAACTGTAGTTGCCAAGAAATATTACCAACATTCAACATCCCCTAAAACCATCAAACTGGCATATTTACATTTCTGTGTAGGTTGAATAAACCAGACACAAGGTACAAATACATGTTGGACAGCTCCCTTGTGATTTCTCTGATATTGGGATGACATCATACCTATTGTCTAAAGCAGGACGTCACACTAGTCCTTTTTTAGATAGAAAAGGCGGCACATTTGCTCCAAGGTAAGGGCGGCAATGTGTCGGCCTGTCTTTCTATAACGGAGGCGTAATATTCCTTCTTTTCCAAAAGCCGCCTCTGAGGTAGGCGTAAACGTGACGTGACGTGAAGCTCGAAGTTGGGCTGGGAACAGTGACAACGAATTTGTCTTCAAAATAAGAGCTTGACATTGCACCCCACTGGAGTTTAGAACTGGGTTTTTAGCGGGGGGCTTTTAATTTGAAAGTAGGGACCGTTCCTAGCTTGCTGCTACAACAACAAGCTAACACAACCAAACAGCTACAGAGACCGAGGAGACGCTAGCATCTCCTGGATCTCAGCGGCTGTCCAGTTGCTCATCTTGAAGTCCAGGGGTGAAATGATGGTCTGACTGCTGTCATCAGCTGTTTCCTGGTTTTAAAACTCCCCGGCTGTGGGTCGCACAACAGTGCACGTCATCGACACCTCCGCCCACCTCAAGCAGAGACCGGCACATTTCCGCCTTGTTTTTAGATAGCAGGCGAGGCGGAAATAAGTGTACACTCCGAGGTGGAAAATCAGCGGACCAAAACAGACCCCCAATTTGCCGGCCTCTGTCTAAAACCGCGGACCGAGCCGCCAAAAGGACGGGCAAATTGGCGGCTACTGACTGCAAACACAATCTGCTTTGACCTCACGAGCTTCTGAAGGGTATACATTGATTTTACTATCTCTCTCTTGCACCACCTCTGTTTTTTTTCTCTTCAGTATGGCACAAACCATTTGTCTTTATTTGGAGTGCTAAATTATAATGTTAAACATAACTCAACTCTCTGTAATGGAGAGGACGACCCAGTTCCCCACTGATTGGCAGTCTACCAGTAACTTCAGCTCATCACATCTTCCGACCAACTGGCTTCCCTGTCCCCCGCCTGTCTCACAGCTAATTTTATTGATGGCGCCATCTTACACAAGACAGGGAAGTGAGTCAGTTCAATTTTCTGCAGCTATCTTGTGTAATTTTTACACTTTCCTCTCCTCTCGGAGCAGTCAAAGTCAGCAGTTAGTATATCATAATTACAGGGAAATTGGCGATAGTTGGACAAGGATTGAAAAAGGCACTGGTATATAAGTGAGATCGGCTGATCCTGGCTCAGCCAATCAAACGAAAATACACCAGGGACTCTTTACTATGAGGAGGAAAGGTGCCATTCAAATCTGACAATAACTTCATAACACTCTCCTTTTCAATGTGGGAGGCTGCTCTGGGTGAGTAATTTCTGCTGAAGGATATGAGGGCACATGGAAAGAAAGGCGCAAGAGGAGGTGAGAGGAAGGTGGATTAACTAGAGAGAGGTGCTGGGAGACAGAATCTGCAAAGTGAAGACAGTTAAAACTACTTTTATAGTCGAGCTTTCCGTCCTACTCGCACTCACAAGCGTCAATGTCTCATCTGCTTAACTTAACATTTACAGTAATAACAGGCTGATTAAAATCTGCATTTTAGCTCTGCAGAAACCCAATTTTGTTAGTTCACACGTGTGCCTGTCGCTCACAGCCTGTCTGTCAGCATTTTTCTTCTGTCAGTGTTATCAAAATCCATTTTGAATAATAACTCTGAGAACATACATAATAGGCTTCCAGCTTCTGCGAGATTAAACTCTGCTTTCCAAATCTGTGGAGATATCACAGCCTTACGTTAGCTTCACATACATGCTGTAAAACTACATTTTTTTTCTGGTGGCTACTATTCAAACAGTTGCACTACATTACCTGCAGACTGATTACCTCAAGAGGTCATGATTTTCTTTTCCTCCCCTGCAACATTGACTTGCTAAAAGCCTTGAAATCTGCAATATGGTACGCCAAGCACACGGCTCAAACGCATGAAATATGAATGTAATATTTAGCTTTACGTGCCTGTACTGTCATGCTGAACAGCAGCGAGTAACCTTATTCATTTATTCAAATGATATTCCCACTTGTGGAATAATTTCAGGTTTGATGTAAACACTCTTTATAAGTCAGTGTCCATTGTGTGTGTGTGTGTGTGTGTGTGTGTGTGTGTGTGTGTCCTTGATGTGCCCAGCTGAAACACACACACACACTTCAGTAAGGGTTGTGCCTATGGGACTGCGATGTGGAGATGGTGTACAACAATACGGAGTGTTATTTGAGAGGAATCATACAGTGTTGGCAGCATTAGACTGGAGACATAAACTGTCAGGTTGCAGCAGGTTTTAATGCTGGATTTGTTAATTATCACTTAAGAGAAAATACATCTGAGGCTGATGCGTATGTCATTAGTTCTGGTATTCAATCATAAACCAAAGTAGTGGCTGATGATGACGTTAGTAGAGTCAGTGAATATTTCAGTGGTGAGGAAAGTGATTGACCGACCAACATTTCCATCCTCACAGTCATACTGCTAGCGTGGCTAAAAAGGACGAAGCATAATGAAAAACACACGTCTTGGTGCTTCTCTGATGCAAAATATGTAAAATCTGGAGGAGAGAGTCGTGCAGAGCCAGAACTTCTGGAGGAATAAACACATCGGATTCTGATCTTATCTGGAGTTATTTACTGACAGGGGAGGAGCTTTTGGGATATATAAGTGGATTTATCTTCGCTCCTGTTTATCAACCTGACTGCAGCAGTGATGCACGGACGTGATTCCCACTTTCAGGTGTTTATATTCTGTAATATTGACTGCTGGCTGAAGGGGAAATGTAATTCATACAGAGAGGAGAGGGGAAAAGAAGAAAGGGAGACGCAAGGTGAAACTTTGCTCTGCTGGTGTTGAACACACCATGGAGGTAATGTCTAAATGTTGTTATTCCTGTTACCTTAAGTCTCATTCGCTGACTTCTTCCCTCTCTCCCACAGAAGTTCTCCTGTAGTGACAGGTGACCAAATGAAACACACAGTTACTTTGAGTAACCTTTTGGAATTCTCTGGGTTTGAAACTTGGAAATATTTGGGACAATACAAATACACAGCTCAGCAAAATATAACACAGGTCTAGACGTTTTGCAGAAATTATATCTTTAACTAGTTTAGGTTGCCAAAAAAATCATGCTGGTGTGTCGATATCCTACTGATCCAGTTATTAGAACAGAAAAAAGGCACTAATTCAAACCAAAGGCATCTGATGAAAAACTTAACTCCAGTAAGACACATTTATAGCTAATTATTGCTAACCCGCATGATGAATATTGAAACTCCACCACCGCTGACAAATATGATTACTGATGTCAGTAATTTATCGCATTTTGGTCTTCAGTGACAGACTGGATTAAATGCAGGACATTGAGATGGCGAGTCTGACTGCAAGCATGCTGCAGACTTATTTAGTATTTTAATCAAGTTTTCAATTACTGTTTCTTTGGCTACAGCACCTCCTAAAGCGTTCCTTCCTTCTGAGCTTTCGCTGTCAGCCAAATTATTGTGTGGTGAGCTGGACAGCAGAGCAAAAAGCTGCAGGGAATAAGGCTAAGTCCCCATTCTCTCCTTTTCTCTGCCTCTCTCTCACTTTATCCACAGTAATCCCCAAGAGCCCGGATGATAATGGGTAATGGATCTGCAGGCCCCTCCCTTCCGGAGACACACACACTCAGCGGGGATGCTGAGGGTGCAGGTTCCTGTGTCTAACATCGTACGTCCCTGGACCTTGTATCAACGGCGATTAGCTGGCTAACAGGATTACCGCCATCTCTCCATCCATACCTTCCAATATTTGCTGTCCTTTCCTCCTATGCTGCAGGTTTTCAGCTCCCTTGCCACAGGTATTGGGACAAGTGAGACAGGAAATACCGGGGTGTTAAAAAGGGAAAAGTTCATGAACTGTAAAAAAAAAAGTCAGGGCTGATTGAGAGAGTCAGTTACATTGGACTCTCGGGCTGTGGTGTTATTAACACTTTGCAAAGCTTTTTTTTCTTTCTTGTTTCATTACAGAGAAGACGTGTGGCAGCAGTTTGTGGCCCGATCTCACACAAACTGTACAGTGAGTCGATAGAAAGTTAAATTGTAAACTAACGGCTTGTTTTGTCAGTTAATTGGACAAAAATTTGTACAGGTGTGCTGTGAAGGTTGACTTCAGTGCTGACTTGAGCGTGGTGTTCGTGGTTTTCACTCCAGATTGGTACAGAGTGGGGAATGTGCCGTGTCATGAGCTGCCTGCACTCCATTTCCCTGCTCCTGCTACTGCATAACATGTGGTAAATGGACAAATGCGTGAATTTGCTGCATTTGCTGTAGACAGAAAAGACCAAAGTTTGGCTCTGTTGGGCAGAAAAAAAATGGGGATTAACTGTTCCGTATGAATCTGATGTCTATGCTGAGCTGTGCCAGTCACCAGCATTGGAATTTAGCAGCAGGATATGACATGACATTTAGTTTCAGGCCTCTAACGATTTTGATAGAATCATCTGCCATTACAGGCACACACAGTTAAGTGTCCTCAGCAAATCAGTTCCAACCCGCAGTAAGCAGAAGATTGTTTACCACTTAAGTAAGTGCAGTTTTAGTGGAACACAAAAGTCTTTCTTTGCTTAGCTAAGCGAACAAGACAGCACCAGAGGCGACCCCGTTACGCTAAAGTTGTTTTGAAAATAAAAAGTAAGAGCTGTAACAGGAGATAAAGGAGAATGAAGGGATTAAAACAGAAAACTGAGGAGAATGAGTAGACACAAGGTTTCTTTCTCACCAAAGTCGTGATGTGTCAAAGGAAACAGCGTCACGGGGTAAAGCCGCCAACAGGTGCAACAGGGTTGCTATCCAAGCTTAACTCACTCAAAATGATTTATTTTGTTTCTTCTTCTCTTTACATTTCTGCGGCAGAAGAGTTGGGGTCCAGAGAAAGGTTGGAAGATGGATGAAAGGCTTTACTGTGTTGCTGCGCTGACCCAACCCGGTGGTCGATATCCTAACAGAGACAAATCAAACGCCCCCCGATGTCCAGTAGCCCCGGGCCATTCAGCGTATTTCAAAGTCCTTGGATCTCAACCCTTTGCAGAGGCACGAGCAGCTCCTTTTAACTGATGCCCAGCAGCAACAACCCACAGAGCTGCAGAATAATTCTCCACATCCCAGGTATAAGCACCGATACTCAAATTGCTCCCCGTCAGGTCTCATGTTCACAGGTTCATAACCTGCTTAAATATATATTTTCCATGTCTCCCTCTGCCTTTGTTCTACTCATCAGAGTAAGTTAGCACAAGTCTACCTTGTTAAACTCACCCACTGCTGCACAGAAAACCTTTTGAAGTGAAAAAAATGGCCGACGTTCACGTCTTCAAGTCACAACAGGGCAGGATGAACATACCCGTGGGACCCACGCCCGCCATCTTCAGGGTTCCTACAAGGACGGCCCTAACAGCACTCTGCATGGTAGATGAATTATTACTGCATGCCAGTTTTATTAAACCCAATTTAATGATTAATATAAAAAAGGCTTCAGAACAGATTGTTCCACAAGGTTAAACAAAGTAGCACCAGCGCGTTAACACAGTGAACACCGTCCTGAAGTCATTTGATGAAAAGGTTTTAGCTGGTTTGTTTGGTCTGCACAGATTTTAGCTTTTAGGACGACATATTTGTTGGTTTGCACAACAATTTATCCGTCTGTACTGAGCATATCTGGGTTGATGACACAATACTTGGAAGTCACGTGCAGGATGAACAAATTCACAGCACCCACGTTTTTGTATCATTTTGTTTTTTCTGGGTTTGATAAATTCAAAAGTTATAGAGCCTTTTTTTAAGACAATTTAAGACTATCATGGTTATGACAATGTTTTTTTTTTATTATTGTAAAAATAAACAACCATGCCATTATCTTAAAATGTATTGATTTGACACTGATCAAGTCTTTCCTGGGAAAGAATTTGACTTTTTACGATGTAGTTGTACTGGTTTTGAGATATAATTTCAAAACTTTTAGACTTATTTGTTCACATCTTTTCTTTGTTTTCGAGACAAATGCCCCAGATTCTAGTCTGGCTGCTCTGGCAGCTTCAGAGACGAGACAATTTTACATATTTAAGAAAAATCTTGGCAGGGTTTGTTCTCGTCTTTGTGAGCTGGCTTTTCTTTTGGTGTAAACCGAAGACACTAACAAACGTTAACGAAAAGGCTTCAGCGGTTCTTCAAATGTTCTTTGAATCCAGTCCGAGCACTCCGACTCTGATTCTGTGCACAGACCTCATTTGAAGCTGAGACGTACTGAGACAGAAGTGATGGACACGCTCGCAGCGCTACGAGACTGCAAAATAACCGAGCCTAAAGGTGTCGTTCATAACTGCCCCGTGCCTCCTACGTGACTGTGTGGGAGAGGACAGCTCAGATATCTATGGATCATACGATGACAAATTCACCGCCAGCCCACGCTGCTGTTGCCGTATTGGCAGCGTGTACGCTCTGAGATTGATGAGTTCAAGCTAAACTGATCTATAGAGTTGACATAATGCACCAGCAGAGAGTTGCTTTTTTAACAATATCCAGCTCACTTAGCATGAAATAACAGCATGCTGTCGTATCTGCACGGGGACACATCATGTTGAGAAAATCTTCACAGATTCCCGCCTCGTAGATGATAAGCATGACATTTCCCTGACAGCAATTAGAGCCTCCCGTATGTCACGTCGCAGAGCCGAGATTAATTCCACCATTATACTGAACCACCAACAAATAGACGCCTATTTGATCAAATTGTTAAGCTTTGCTGTGTTTATTTCCATTTGCATTCAATCAATAACCATCAAACAGTTCAACAAGGAAGCTGTGACACAGACGCTGTCCTTCCGTATATTTATGTAAAATAAGGTAATAAGCATCATCTTATTCACTGAGAACTCCTCCTCATGAAAGGAAAACAAACTTAATTGCTCTGAGCTCGCACAGCGTTTCCATTTGAATACGCGCTAAGTGTTGCAGCACGTTTGATTTCCGTCTCAAGAGCACATTTGATTAAACTGATTTGAAACTCTAACAATCATTGAAATAATTTATTCTTTTTACAAATTCAACAATTTGATGCCATTATCACAATCAGTGTTTAAATTAGGCGACACATCCACTTCAGCTCGTTGCTTCGAGTGGAAGACCTGGACGCTTTAGCGGACGTTTAGCGCCATGTATTTGAGACAGAATGAACTAACGGCGGTGTTGACCTCTTCGGCACTGTAAGGAGCCCCAGATTTCAATTTTGTATGGCACCATAAAATATAAAAACTGTTATTGGGATTCTTTTGGCGGTTATCAAGGATGTCCATTATATCCAGTATCCACTGCTGCCACCCTGATCCAGAACTCAACACGAAACAAATGACCAATACTAACTAGTGAGTGTAACGGTACATTTGTCCTGAACCGTTACAGTACGGACATCACGGTTGGTTCATGCCATCACACGAAGAATAATCGACTGCTGTTGGTGTTCAGCGTGAAACCAGGACTTCAAGTGAAACTCTCGCCAAA
The DNA here is from genome assembly GCF_900880675.1 of Sparus aurata. NCBI lineage: Eukaryota > Metazoa > Chordata > Actinopteri > Spariformes > Sparidae > Sparus > Sparus aurata. The sequence goes on from NC_044201.1 coordinate 28,832,212, forward strand.
AAGCAACCAAGGCTTTATTTGTGATTGAATATGAGTCAAACCTTCGTGTAAATGCATAATTATGACCAAAGAGGCACTTTTAAGATTTACCGCATTTTTGTTTTCGGGCGAGCTTATTTTCAATGGAGTGCTACGGGCACTTTTACGATAGCATCAAAATCTGTATTTTTAAAACAGTAAGAAGGCTCAACACAACATGAAGCTTTGCTCGTAGTATCACCAGGGTCTCTACACATGAACACGAGCATTGAGAATATTGTTTGTGTACACAGAGTTTACTAAAAAGAAGATTTTTGGACAACTCACGTTATCACAGACCGACACTTTTTGTCTGCCATGACGGCGGCGCGCCGGAGATGCTACTGCTAACGTGAGTAGGGTTGGGTATCGTTTAGGTTTTATCCGATACCGGTGCCAAACCGATACTTTTGAAACGGTGCCGGTGCTTAAACGGTGCTCGAACCCGTGCTTAAAGTATGGAAAACATACAAAATTTGTCCAAAAACAATGTTTTTTTTATTTTTAAGGCAATTTGTGAAGTGCAAGTTGAACAGAATATTAATTTAAATTAAAAAAATATATAACATTTAAATACAACTAAGACTAAGAAATAAATTAACCAATATAAAATAAAATTCACAACAAAATGTCATAATAAAAACAGCAGTGTATCGAAACCAGCAGAAATACAGAACACGATAAAAACAGCAGTATCAAAATGAGCAGAAATACAGAACACAGAGAACATGCAAAAACATCACAACTTTAAACTTTCAGCAGTTTTTCTGCAAAAAGATGACCATGTTGGCCTTTTCTGGCGATATGCGGCATCGCTCTTGGCTGATGGCATGCCCAGCGCAAGAGAAAACCCTTTCGGAGGGCATTGATGAGGCTGGGACACACAAGTAGGTATCTGATAGGGCAGATAAATTGGGGAGAGTATCCCTCTTACCCCACCACCAGGCCACAGGGTCTTGTCCAGAGGAAATTGCAGGCAGACCTTTGTAGATGGCCAGCTCCTTCTGCACCTGCTCTGTGATGGAGGGGGCACTGCTGGCTGTTTGAGAAGCTGCCTGGAGAAACTCTCTGTCCTCATCCTCAAACAGCTGCTCCAAGTCCGACTTCCTCTGGTCCTTTCTTGGCTGGAAAACAAAAAAGTGTAAGGCTTGTTAAAAAAAAAAAAAAAAAAAGAGATCAATTTTAGAATATAGTGGTATATGGTTCTTCTGATTCAAAAATTCTGAACTTACATGTTTTTCTGGCTTGTCCATCTCATCCTCCTCAACCTCACAGTCTCCCTTGCACATATACATTTGAAAACGGTCAAAACGTCCGTGTTGGCTGTTCTAGTGTTACCAACTCGACTTAAATTACACATTGAGTTACTCACCGCATGAAGAAAGGCTGCTGTGCTTGTCAACCGTGGTGTCCTCGACATTGGCAGGGCTGGGACTCTCTTCAGCAAGGATGCTAGCTCCGTTGGCGGCAGCAGATGTGCTCGGTGCCGGATCTCGCAGGCGATGAAAGACGGCGCATTGCTCGGCTTTTAGAAAGATGCTATGCGTTGACAAATGCTTCGTCAAATAGCCTACGAGGTGTTACCTCCCTTGCAAAAAACTGTCCTCAAGCACTTGTTACAGGTAGCCGAGTTTTGATGTGAAGTAGAGCCAAACTCGCGAGCGTTTTGCCTTCGGCATTGTAGATTCACTTCACTCAAAGCAGGCGCAGAACTTACGTAACGTGTAGCGGCGGAACGGGAATAGCGGCGCGCAGGGGGGGGTGTAATTAAAGGTACAGTGGCACCGAAATAAAGCACCGAAATCTGCGTTGCTTTTCGGTCTGGTTACTACCGTTTCTGTCAGCACCGGTGCCATTATGGTACCGGGTATCGGTACCCATCCCTAAACGTGAGTTGTCCAAAAACCTTCTTTTTAGTAGCCTAAACTCTGTGTACACAAACAATGTTCTCAATGCTCGTGTTCATGTGTAGAGACCCTGGTGATACTACAACAAAGTTTCATCAGTTTTGATGCTAGCGTAAAAGTGCCCGTAGCACTCCATTGAAAATTAGCTTGCCCAAAAACGAAACTACGGTAAATCTTAAAAGTGGCTCATCCATCATAATTATGCTTTTACACAAAGGTTTGACTCGTATTCAATCACAAATAAAGCCTCAGTTGCTTTTTGGCGAGAGTTTCACTTTAACGGTGAGCTCCTTTAACTTGGTAAACTTGGTAAGCAACTTATGTTAACGTAGATAAACAGCCAACCAAACTCACGAGCCAGGAAGCGAGCGCCTTGCTCCGTTATTTACTGTCTCCATGTACGACAGGTGAAAGACTTTGAGTAAAACTGTTATAGAAACAAAAAGAGAGAGAACATATCTCTTATTAGCATAAAAACTGTTACTGAGTGACTAAAACACAGGTGATAGGTGCTAACGTTAGCCATTAAGATAACAACAGGTGCTATGTCATATGCAAATATGAAAGGTAAACGTAATTGATATGCTAATGTGGTTAAAAAAAAAGGCTTGAAACGCTATTAGCATGCTAACACGGTCAAACAACAGGCTAAAACACTTCTAGATTAGCATTAAGAGAAAATACATCTAAGATACTTAAACTTGTGCTTTAAGGTGCCAAACAACCAAAACTTACAACTTATCGCCTTCGAAGGTGTCTAGACGAAGTTTAAGACACGAGGAAATCCTCCATCATGTTCATCACAGCTTCACTTGTTTACAACAACTCGTCTGTATCCCATAATGCATAGCGTATCTCTTACAAGCCTTCAAAATAAGAGTACATCATGAAGTAATGCAAAGCAATGTAATATTATCACTTTTTTAGCTGTAAATAGTATTTTTTTTAACATTGCATGAATCATGCACTCCCTTTCAGAGCAAATCACAACTTTTACCAGAGGGCAGAAGAGGAATGTTTGCAATGGAAGTTACAGAAGTAATGATTTTAAAAATGTTGTTTAGGTATGATGGTTTATTGATTATTTTATTGATCATCCTGATATGAAAGCAGACATGCAAAACAATACTTGTGTTTCCTGTTTACTGCTTAATGCACTTAACGGTGTCCCAACTATCTCAGATGGAACTAGCTGGACATGATAACTTACACTACCGTCTGTTGAAACCAGATGAAAAGAAACCGATGCATTTAGTATTTATTTTACTTTATTCCTGTTGAACCAAACTCCAACTGTGACCTCACAACCAAAGTACATATCACAGCATGACGTCTGCACACCACTAATACTGCAAAATACTCTTTATTAGATCTGAGCTGGGTTCAGGTTGAGGTCTGGAAGTTTAATATGGAGAGATTGACTGAAAATGAAGTGGTGTGATGGAAATGATGAAATGCTTGGATCATTATTCAGCGCAGCAGTGGCTCAAATTCTAATAAAGCTACCTTACTGCGTAGTGGACGGTGTTCTACCTGGATGCAAGAAAGCAAAGGTGACGTCTGGACATTTTAATCTATTTGAGTGTTACACAGCTGATGTCTATGGCGAGCGTCAATTATGTTGATGACACGCAGCACCGCAGTGACTTAATGGAAAGCCACTTTATAGTGTGATTACAGGGCTAGCAGCCGTGTGAATCATCTTGGAATTATCTCATGTAATAATCGTAATAATACTCTCGTAACAAGACGTTTTGTTTTTTTTTTACTTTCTTTCCATTCTACTGACGTGACATGAAAGCAGCGTACAGGGTGAGAGATGGAGCCACTCACAAGATCAAGATTGCTCCAGGATCAAAGAAAGACATTTGAGAAATAAAAGCTGCAACTAACAATTGATTCACGGCTCATGGAAGGCAGGGAAAGTAGAGCGATCTGCCAGAGATGACGACGCACGCGGTCCTACATAAATGAAAAATAGACGTGAAGGAGAAGCTGGAATAGAGCTCTGAATATTAAGAGCTTGTGAAATAATAAAGACGAGACATGACGTAAAGACTCCAAGAGGCCTTGATATTATCATTATAATATAATTTTCTCAGTATTTTGATGTCTTTTCATATTGTGATTATCCAACAGGATGATTTCCTTGTTGGAGAAAAACAACAGATCATTATTTTTGTACATTTTGGCATATTTATCTTGAGACATACACGGTGTTTTCTTTAAGAATAAATGATGCACTTAATAAGAAAATGATGTAATGATGAGAGAAGAATATGATGAAAAATATGTCATTTTGGGATATGAATGATCAAGAAGAGAACAAATCTTTTTAACTGCACTTTGCCCATCTTTTCATAAAGACCAGGTATCTTAATGTCCGCCGTCTGAATAGCAGCTGCTGGTCATTAGGTCCAGCTTTACTGGTCAGCATGTGTCGGTGGCCTGAATGTGCTGAGTGCATATTAACCACGGGGGCTCCTCTGGCTGTGGCGTCTTCGTTAAGCTCCCTTTGCACCACGTTTTGTTCAACATATGTTCTAATATAGTCCTTGTTTAAATTCCTCGACTTAATGACCCAGCCGTTCTGCACATTTAAAAATGTTGTAGTGTGTCACTGCGGCCAGAGGAGCGATGCTCGGCGGAGCGGCGAGTTAAGGCACATTTACTCCGTATGTTTAAGTCAAGATCAAGATGTGTGTTTCACAGTGCAGCTACGTCGGAGTAAAAGATGAAGCTCCTGTGAGGACCAGTAGAAGCGAAGGTTTCTCCTGATCCACAGCAGCCTGATTTATCATGTTTGCAGGAAATAAAAACAACAAGAAACAAACAAAAGCCTCTAAATCCAGTGGGGGAAAATACTTTGTCTGCAATTAGGACTGATCGGTCAGGCATCTGCAGACACACTTGGCTGTCCTGCACTAACCTGCGTGTTTCATCCTCATTAATGCCCTGAAAAATACAGTTAAACAAGAGGAAGCACAGCGAAGCACAGGGCATGAAATGAAGTCAGAAATGTGTATCACTCGGTATATTTTGTCTTTTATCTCGATGAAACTTTGCCACAATGGAAAATAAAACCCCTCCTGGTGATTATTTCTTCTGAAAGCGTAAAGCCGTCATATCTTATTAATGTTAAACACTCAAAGACTGTTGTTTGTGAACCTTCAATATGAAACCGAAAGCGTCTTAAGAAGCTCTTGCAACAAACCTCCTGACATGCATTCACTTTTGATCGTGGCACGGATACAGCTGAAAGCACTGATGCTGCCAAAGGTTTGTTCCTGTGTGTGTGTGTGTGTGTGTGTGTGTGTGATTAAAGAGAGTGTTTAATGATTGAAGAAGGCTGCAGAGCACAAGCCAGACATCTTTGATGTGCTGAAGGTTGCTTTCGGAGCGGCGACGCAGGTGTTGGTAGACCTCTATTTGTCTTTCAGTCAAGCAAACATGATCAACTCGGGCTGGAAAAATAACTTCTGGACACGGAGACACACTCCTTGAAAAATTATACTTGCACAGACAACTCCCGCACACACACACACATTGAAACACACTACTTGTACGCAACCTGTGTGACTTGTTGGAATGAGATGACTGCTTCTGACATATCAGTTTGACCCTGGCTTCACCAGGGTCGCCAGTGTGATGGCTAAACGTGTGTGTGTGTGTGTGTGTGCGTGTGGTGTCAGGGCTAATGTGGCGTACGGTGACATTCTGATAAATCTCCAGGCGGCCTGTGCTCTGCCCTTTCACAGCTGCTGACTATGTTAATGGAGAGTGCAGATACAGAGTGTGCCCTCCTGTCCCATCCGCTCTGCAGAAACTTACAGTAGAGATGGATTCGATATTTAAGCCGATGCAGCCTGCAGTCCTACCTGAGGGACGAGGCCCAGCGTTTAATTTAAATGCGCCGTGATAGAAAACAGGAATCGGTGAATGGATATCCTCGCCCTCTGCCCAGGAGTATCAGCGTTGTGCCGCGGAGCAGAACACTTAGAGGGCAAACAGCCGCAGGAAAGAAGTCCATTTGCCACCAGCTACAAATCATAGCTGCAGTGTTTTCCATGCGGTCATTGCTGCAAAAAAAAAAACAGGATTCAAGAGTCACCTTAACACATTTAAAGCTGTAAATGAAATTATAAATGCCTCTCGCGGATGTCTCCGGTGAGTTAGAGGCATCAAAGCCGGCGCTGCTTTCATCATCATTTACGCCTCTCCAAATGTCAAATGTCTCCTCTGTTCTTCCATTCTCTTTATTGTTCGCTGCCGTGGTTTTATTGTTCTGTGTTTTTCTTGGTGAAACATTCGATTTCACGGCGCACACGTACGCGTATGTATCGCATGAATAGTTGATGAGCTGATGTAATAATTATGAGAGTCAACTGAATTATATTCTGTGAATAAAACGTCTGTTTTTTAAACTAAGTAGAACAGTGATCTGGTATTAAAGTCCAAGTTCACCCAAAAATAAACATCACAGGTACACCAGGCTAATGGAAAAGTGATGTTTTATAGTCACACAAAACATTCTGGAGATTCACAGCACAAGATATAGACGAGGAAAAAAAAACATGAATTGGCGTCACACAGCTTGTCCAGCATTATTCAAGTCTCCAGATGTCTCCAGCGATCTGAAGTTGATATGAAGCCAAAATCTTCACTGTCGCTGTTAAAGTAGAACACTCACACAGTTCAACATCTGCCGTAAGTAACAGGACTGTTGATTCGATTTGAAGATAGGAGATATTTTGTAAATCCTTGACTTTTCTGTCCATCTGGTCCATCTAATGTGGAAACTGAGTGGCATGTTGGGATGATTTTTTTATGCAGATGATGTGATATTGTTGCCTCCAGATTTACAGAACTGTCTGGAAATGCCTTAAAACTGCAACGAGTGTACAAGTAAAAGTGTTTTTTTCCACCCAGGTGAAACAGATGCTCCGCTCTGTAAGTAAATGAATGATGCCGCTTCGGAGGCACAAACTGGAACAAGTGTCGATGCGACAAAACAAAGACTTCACTGTCAAAGACTCGTTGAGTCGATGGTTAGTAACACGCGTCAACAGCAAATCATTATCTCTTATGCATAATCTTTATTATTTTCATGCCAATGTTGTTTCTGTTAAAAGAAATCCTCTCCATGACTTCTGTCTTCCACAAACACAAACGTTTCTAGTGCAAATGACCCCAGAATGAATCGAACATGCCTGCATGGATTTAATCTCGCTGTATATAAAGACGATGACCCTCACCAGCACATGAAGTTACAGCCAGTGACATCCCACTGTCCATCGCAGCCTGATGTGCCATTAATAGATAGGCGTGTTGAAACGATAACCAGTCAGTGTGACAGAGGTGGTACAGGGATGAAGAGGCGGGATGAGAGGAGCGATGGTAATGTGAAACGGATGGAAAAGGAGGAATGAAAGGCTAAGAAGTGGTTAAAAATGACAGATTAAAGAGGAGGGCAATGGAAAAGACAACGAGGGAGAGAAAATGAAAGAATACAAGAGGGGAAACTGAGGAGGAGAAAAAGGCTGAAGAAAAATAGGAAAAGGTGCGGGGAGGTGAGACATTATTACTTCTGGTAAATGTGAACTCTATCTGAAACCTTGAGTGTAATTCAAAATATGAGGTTTGATTTGTTTTGTTTGATTTCTATATGTTCTTGCTCTTTTGCGAACACTCAACCCTGAATTTAACTTCTTTTCATAAGGCCTGTGAAAAATATAATCTTTTCCTCTGTGTGTGTGTGTGTGTGTGTGTGTGTGCAACAATGCGCAGCATCCATCATGCGGGGCCACAAATTGCCGGAAAAATGCTGAGTTGATTGCATAAAAAATGTAAAGTGCTTTGTGATTTTCTTTGTTTAGCTGCATTGTGCGCTTTGAATATGAACCATAAAGCATCACAATGTGCTGTGCAGAAACCAGACATCAATATGAGTCACAGATTGCAAATCAGTGCTTAAGTCTCTGAATTGGAGCCGAGTCAAAACTCAGTTCTGCAACACGGTTCCGCCTTAGAACAATATGGCAAAAAAACACATTTTAATGCATGTTAATTGCATCGTATTTGACTCATGAGGCATCTTATCGTCGGCTGTTGAGGGATTATCTTCTCTCACATTCTGCGGATGGCACATACAGTTAAAGGTGCGATATGTAAGAGTTAGCCACCTGTTGGATTCACACTCAGCAGCACTATGAAGTCACCGCTAACTGCTGGCAACTATAGCAACTAAAGCGTGCAGCTAGCAGTCCAGACTGGGGGCTTGAAGCAGCGAGAAGCTCTGGTGTTTCCACTGCTAGCACATGACATTTGGACCGGGCAGTACCAGGACTAGCTCATTAGCATGCTAAACATGTTATAAAGTTATGCAAACTAGAGCTATAAGTAAGGGATAATGTAAAGAACGGAGTCACTATCGGGAAAATAAGTCCCTTCTGGGCGAATCAGACCCCTCCGCTTCGCATCCGGGGCCGGTTCATCCTGTCGGCACCGATAGTGACTGCCTTTCATACATTATCCCGCTTATTACACGGTTACTTGCCCACACCCCATGTCAAGTTTTCTTTTTACAAAGAAAACATGACACAGTGCATCTTTTTACAGTTTATTTGTTACCGTTCATAGTGTTTTTCAGCAGAGACACTATAGTTTGCCAAACAGACGCCGCTTCGCTTCTCCCTCTTCGCTGTTTTCCTCTCTTTTTCTTTTCTTGACCGGTACGAAATACGTGAATCAGAGGCAAAAGGCCACTTTCCTTGACAACGGTCAAATATGCTTAGCAACAGTCAATTATAGGAAAATAATTGACCGCCGAATGTTGGGAAGACCAATTCAAGTGAATGGAGCATTCTACAGCATTAAAAAGAGCCGTGTAATAAGCTGGGATATGGTATGATGGTGATTTAGATATGCACAAGTTTATTAGTCACTATAGAGAGACATGAGTCATGTCAGGAATAAAGTGATATTTATTTATTTACACAACATAAAAGTGACAGAACGTTGTTACCTGCGCAGAATAACAAAAATGTAGGTTAGATGTTATAAAGGTGATTTGAGAGCAGTTACATTTTCACGTGTTGAAAGTGTTTGAGACTTGTCAACATTGTCAGACATCATAAATACAAAACGTTCCTGCTGAAATCAATGAACGATCCCAATTATGAATTTTGTAAATCAATAACACGTACACATTAAATTGTCTAACTCTCGTACACACTCTGAGCCCATCACAGTCACATCATTTCAAGTGCCGACATGTTCAGTCGTTTCGACACATTCACAGAGAGAAATGCGTCTGACTTTATTTACAGTGCCGTTTTTATTTCAAGTTGCTGAACGTCGGTCCTCCTTGAAGTGTTTTCTTTGTGTCTGCATCGTGTCTATTCATCGTTGGAGGAGTCAAAGCAGATATACAGCCAGCCAACGTCTTTGTGTGCTTATCACAAACATGCACAGATTTTTGTGAGTCAGTTAGTTTCATGTGTAAATCAAAAGACCCATGAACTTCAGGAACTTTTGCAACCGAGCAGGATATAATCATCTCTGCTATTACTGGATAATGGACAATCATGAGTCATTTACAGGAAGGCAGTGAGAAAAAAAAACACATTTTGAACCCCTTTTTGAGGCGTGGAACTTGAATTCTCTGACCCCTGTTTCCTTTTTGTTATTATGTGATAGCTGATACTTGAAGATTAGAACAGGAGGCACTTACATTTCTGTCAGAGTTGATTACAGCGGCCTGGCAGCCTCTTTGTAAAACTATCCAGCGCACCACACAGCAGCACATGTACGGTAATGCACGTGTGCAGTACGTAAGTGATGATGTAGATGTAGCAGGTCCAAACTCTGCTTTCAGGAACAGATGATGTCAATTCAAAGTGTGTTTCCTAATGAATCCCAGGTGTTTGTTGTGCACCTTGGTGCGATTCATAAAAACTGAAGAGTTTTTGTTCTTTCCTGTGGATCTTTTTGGTGTTTTCAGAGATTTTTGGCATTCAAAACTCAAAACAACAGCGTCAAATCCACCTGATTTGACCTTGAAGTGCGGCACCACTTGCCAGATCCAGACATGGCCGTTTCTTTTTGACGTGGGCAAGCTCAAACGTGACTGGAAAGTCCTCACAGAACCGAGGTTTGGCACAGCTTTTTCAGAACTTTATTTTGCGCATGCTTCGACTTCCAAACACCCCAAAAAAACAATCCTATAATTGCAACGTTTCCACTGTGTAACAATCGCCGCTTTATTCAGAAAATAATGGAGCGTGTTTGCACCTACTGTATATTCCCAGCAACAAGTGTGAATGTGAAAGAACCTCCGTCACACCTCAGCGAAACACAAACAAACACATTTACACCTCGATTATTTTTGGTTTATTCATTTAACCAGCGTTTTCTGCTGAAGTTCAAACAACAGCACCTGTTTCTGTTGGAAGCTAAAACTTCAGATGAATGTCAAAAAAGGGAAGGAAACGTAATTTTAGGTTTTCTACTGATAATTTGTGTCATGTCATCTTTACAGTTGATATACTGCAGTAAATGTAACATCCTCATTAATTATAAATCCTGTTGTTTGCCTCTCACCATGAGCAGGTAGCATGTTGAGTTTATAAGATTTTAGCACTGAAACAAGCTGCCGTCGCTGCTGGAAACCCTGATGAGAAAACAGTAAAAAAGCAACACACAGTAACTTCTAGAAATCGGTACAACTTTATGTCCCAACTTTCAGGCTCAGTACAATACGCTGTGTTTTCATTACTGGAGCTTGTATCAGTGGCTCGTTTCTACAGTAACTGCAAATGTTCTTACACGGAAGCAGCGACACTAAAAGCTCCCCGTGATAATCACGCCTTCTCCAGAGGAAAACGTCTGCTGAAAATAAAACCGGACTGGCAGCTTTCATGGCGCTACGCTGCGGCTTTGATCCCAATTATCTTCGCCGTATAAACTTGGAGGCTGTGCAGCAGCTGTGTCGTGTTTGCTGCGCAGAAAAGCATTTAGGTTAATAAGGCTACCTTAAGATCACAACGGCACATCAAAAGATCTGAATAATGAATGTAGTCGAAGCTGCCGTTTGACTATGGATTGACTATAATCTGTATTATATAACCACCAAGAGTGAAATCAAGTTGTTTTGATGCAGAAACAACCTTTCACTCACAAGGAAGGAGCTGCGATCATATTTTGGCAGGTGAAATGCTGCCTTTTATGAGTTGTATTGGCCCTTTAAAGGTATATTAAGAACTCAACCCTGCATATTTGCCTCCTAGCATTTCTGCTAGCTGAGAATGACAGGCGTGACATGTTTATTTTTACTCCACTACACTAACGGAGCCAAAGTTGCGCATTTTGAAAAATTGATTTATGCTCTGCAGAAACGTACCGATGATGTTCAGGGTGGTTTTTTAAATCACGCACATGAAGCATGACAGTTTGTGCTCTTTCCAGTCTGTTTGCTTTCCATCGCTCCTCTGTGAGATGTGAGAATCCAGAGTTTAGCCCTCCTAAGTTTCCTTCACAAGCTGAGCTTTCCTTTTGACCAGGGTGATGTCGGTTCTCCGTGATGTTGATCCCCAGGAAACTACCAACTGTTCATCTGCTCCACCTCAGCTCCACTGATGCGGACAGAGGTGTGTGTATCTAAAGAATACCCTAACGATTAGGTGTTGTACCTCCATTAACTTGAAGACAAACTGGAGACAGATACACGTCTACATCTCAAACTCAAAGGCATCCAGTTTATTGTGCAGGCTCTCTATTCCAAGAACTGTAGTCTCGAAGACCAAGCTGAGAGCGCCGCTTTAGAGTAATCATTTTTACGATAATCTAATCATTAATTCATCAGCATTTATTTGTGTATTAACCTCACGCTTACCAGGAGCAGAATCATTCGTATCCAGTCTCATCGCGGGCTGGACTGAGCTCCAGGCAACAGTGAGGAAAAAAGAACTGGAGTAAAGACTGAAGCACGGCGAGGCTTTCCTATCAGCCACGCTTGCTGTTTATTATGGAGCTAAATGAAACTAGGTGGCAGACGGGTGAGAGGCTTCAGCGCTCTGAGATCCAGCGACATTCATCTGCATTAGGACCACTTATTATAAAGGCGGCAATTTATTTTCTCCGATTCCTTTTTTTCTTCTGAGGTTGAATAAGTGAAAGAGAAGTGAGGGAAAAAAACGGCGGAGAGGAAGGAAAAGAGAATTGATTTTGCAGGATGAATAGGGCTAATGCTGTATAATATTTATCTCCCCTAGATTAACGAACCGCCGGGTGCCTGGAAAAAAAAAGGGAAGCTTAATTGAACATCTCCAGCATCCCTCTTTTCCCGGCTGTCGGCTGCTCACGGCGTGCCCTTTTCCTAGCTTTTTCTCGCTTTCCATCCCTCCCCTCCTGCCAGGACTCCGACAGAATGGATGAATCTGGCTGCAGTCGTTCATCGATGGAAGAGAGAAATAAAGAGAAGATAAATAATGCCGGTTGAAAATGTTGGCGTTTTTATTACGACTGGCGCCGTTTCAACGCAGATTTGCATTTGGAGCGTATTTCAACTCCAATGAAGATGCACAAGAGAACACACACACACACACACACACACACATCGCCAGACACTCAGGGAGACAAACTGACACACACACACACACACACACACACACACACACACACAATGTTTGCAACATGCAAAGGCACACACGCACAACATTCACACTGTAAAAGTAATGTGACAGGCAGCAGTGTGTGAAGAGCTTCACTGGTGTTAATAAACTACACAGACACTCTGTATACACACCTTCACACACACACACACACACACACACACACACTACAGTTGTGTATTCAACAAGTTCTGCCAACACACTCATTGCACCTGGATTATTTTAAGCACACACGTCACTGCACACAGGATTCAGCTCCGGTTTCTCTGCAACCATGAACACGTTCATTACCTCCACCGAGGAGGTTTATCTTGTTTTTTTTCACAAAGAAAAAAAACAACTTTTAGAGCGTCTCTTGGTGAAGGGATGGATCCATTTTTGGGTACGATTTGATGTGGATCCGACGTCGCAGCAGCCTCAAAAATGAGACAAAGGAGAGAGAGAGACCACGCAGAGCCGAGGTAACATGACATCGTTTCATTAAAAATAAAAATAAATGCAGGATGACGCGTCTTTCAGCAGATCAGTATGTTTATGTGAGAGGATGAAGGAGTGCATGTACGAACGACAAGCAACACAACCAGCACACAGCAACAAGGTGCAGCCTGCCAGCCGACACATCTGGTGGTTAAGAAGATGTTGCTGATTTAAAATTTAGAGCGATGGCTGAGAGTTTGATATCAGATTAGGCTTGACAACATTTAAAGGGGACTGATGACGTATGAGCTCCACTTGTAAGATTGTTGTTAAATGTATTTTGTGTGCTGAGTGTTTTTCAAGGTATCGGGAGTTAGAAAACTTCAGTATTGTGACAACACTAATAGCTTCCTGTATGAATCTGGTTAACAAACCATCTGCAGCGCTCAGGCTGTGAAGGAACGTTCACTTCCACGTGAATTGTTTCAGGTACAATTTCATTAATAAAACACACATTAACACTCGGTGGTGAGTTGAGATTGTTCCTCGTATCTTTCCCATTCTGCTTTGTACGTCGAGGCAAGAATTAACGTGGTCACCTTCTCTGACACACACCAGCACCAACCTTGGGGTGAGAAACCGACGCTGCGTTCTGTCGGATCGATCTGGACTCATCTCTTCCTCTGTGTCCGACTTTGTCTTCTTCGCAGATTCGTGGTTGAAGCTGACTCCAAACTTTTCCCGTGTTAGACGTTCTCCTCCGTCTCTCTCACAGTGCGATGATGATGACATTAGGACAGGGCAGCGCGGCTGCGGGGAACATTATTCTTTGCTCTCGTCCCTTAAGCGAATGAAAGGCAGGATTTGCATCATCCTTTCGTCTCTCTTCCCACTCGGAGCCCCGGCGGATACACTTTGATCAGCCGTAATCAGTGTTTCACTTACGTGCAAAATGTACACACTTGGCCACGTTCTTCTTTAAGAGGTCTTTGTTCTGACTCCTGTATAAACACAATTATGTTGTTTTAATTACTGCATTTCATGCTGCTCAGGACCTTTTGAAGTGTAACGCCTTATGGCGAGTCTCAAATGACTTTGAGGGACGGTTTCAGAGGCGGTGATCTTCGAAGTTAATGCAAAGTCTTTTTTCATTGGGACAGTTTGAAGTTTTAAGAATTCAAATTTTGTGAATTCACTTGCTGAGAGTGCAACCAGCTCCTGAAGGCTGTGATGGCTCACTCTTTGCCTCCGTAATGTCCAATAATGGCTAAAATCCTAAAACATAATCTTGAATCCTATTTTTAGATAAAAAAAAATAAAAAAAACTGATAATCAGTGCCTGACAAAAGCATTTCTCCTCCTTCTCTTCCATCATATGGCTCTGAGATTTGTTGGATATAAAAGTCATCAAACATACAAAGAGGAATTGATGTTGTGTGCAGTCCGAAGTACGACACTCATCAATTTTACAGACATTTGATTTATACCAGCAGTCTGTATTTTTGGGCCACAGGGAATTTTTTTTGTTCTTGTTTCACAGTTGTTCACTTTGACAAATCGGCATCAAGACTGACTGCTTCACTTTATTCAATCCTGTGAGTATTCATCGATAAGAAGCCTTGGGGGGAATCTGCGCACATCCACAAAAGAATTACAAACACGTCTGGTGTATTTCAACAGAGCTTCTGAAGGATGTTCCAAGACGAGCTGGAGGATGTTGCTCGGGAAAATGAAGTTTGAAGCCGCTTTGACTCGGACCTGGGTGACCTGAGATGGATTGACGGATAAGAAGAGCTTTTCCTTAAAGAAAAGAGCTTTTATCCTTCCGTCCGGTGATGCCTTCTCGCTTCCATCACAGGAGAGCAGGCAAATTCTATTTACGTTATATTTCTTATATTCTTTTGGAAACAGATAAGTGCAAAGGTAAACTGAATTTACCCACAAAGGAGGCGGGTGAGGAGGTCGGCATTAATGCGTCTCTCTCTGAGCTCTGTTGTGGGGTTTTAAGTGAACAGGTGGAAGGAACGCTGAGAGAGTACTTCCCAAAACAGAAGCCCTCCTAATGGATTCTCCCAAAAGGCTGTTCACGAACAAACACTCGAAAAACATTTCATTGTGCCTCGTCAACATTTGTATAGCGCTAATGTAGAAATGTAGAATGGAAGTGCTTTTTAATGAAACATGATGCCGTCTGAAGTGAATGGATGTTCTGTCTAATTGGGAGTCGAGCTGTGCGGCGTCCAGCGTTGCCTCTTTCTGATGTCTGCCGAGCGCCACGCCGGCTTTAATGCTCGAACCTGAATCCACTTTGATGCACTTAAATTTACAAAGACACACTAATACACTTACAACAAAGGTCCAGTACTGAAGCTGTCACGCTGGAACCGACAGTCGACATATTCAGTCCTTGACGCATGAAGATGTTACAACATCCATCCACAGAGCTTCCACTAGACTTTTTTCATGAAATACATTTTGATATTTCACAGATAAAAGGTGCTGATTTTGTTCATGCTACAAGAATAAGCAGATAAGCAGTAGGTGGGGCTGATTCACCTGTCAGAAAAAAACTAAAAACACATGAAACCATTGCAGAGGAAGCGGTCACAACAGGGGATGTGATTAAAAACGCACAGGACACTCAGGAGCTCAACATCTGTGTGAAGCGATGCTCGACTCAGTGGAGCAGAAGCTTCAGATTAAAGCTGAAGAAGATGATCTCAAGAGTTAAATGTTCACTCAGAATTAAAATTTAAACAGGTATTAAAACCTCTTCAATCAAGTGGGAAAAGTTTTTGATTTTCACCGTTTCCAGGAACATTTTTTTAGCAAGATAGTTGAAAACATGTTGATGATAACGCGGCTACTGACAGCAAATGTGAATGTGGGTCATTTGTAGACATTTGCAAACATTATAATTAATATTTTCATCATCTACACTTGATCTATAATGTCTACGTGTTTTGCTTTTTGAACCCACCTCCCAACAAAAGTCCTGTCAGCTCACTTTGACGCTCAGGTTCACAGGAGATCTTGTCCGGTCGAGTGTGTTTCATGTCTTCTGTGTGTCCTGTGGTTATTTTCATGCGTACTGAAATACAAATTAAACTGAATATTCTACAAATAATTCTGTTCTCATTCCCACGTCCCTTTTTTTAAAATAGAAATAAAACATTTGAATACAAAACAGGACAAAAAAAACAACCACTTAATGCCTTTTCAAAAGAGGCTCCAATTATTTCTTGAATAAAGATATCCAGCTTTAAAACAATTAGAATAAACGGTGTTAATAGAAACCCTCCTCAGCCACTTGACTTCTGTTTGTAAGTGACTGTTTTTAGCCACTTTTCTCATGAAAAATCATAAATTACAGGTTACCAATACTGACGGCAGGTATTTGGACGAATAAAGAGGCTGTTATTTAGCATCCTGCTGCTGGGACTTGCTGATTTTGTTGGTTAATTGCTCAACATGCTTTATTTCTTTGGAGTTCACCTCACAAACATCTTTAAAAGGCCGAGCCTTCAAGTCGAATATTGACTGTAACCTATGGGAAACACCTAAACTACGTTCAGAGCTTAATTTTGTTTTCAAAGTCGGCCCTCTGGCTATGAAAGATAAAAGTAGATGTTGGCAGTACAAAGCACGCTGCTAGCAGAAGTAACCTTACTTTGCTTTGAGTTCGATATTTTCAGAATTCTCTCCAGCTCCGCTCAACAAAGAATTAAAAATGTACTGAATGTTTCTGTGTGAACGTTATCTGTGTCAACACGACTGGCTCCTCTCAGCGCCGCTCGGTGAGAGTGAATAAACAGCTCTGTTGACAGGAAGCGTTTGTATTTACTGCGGGTCTGTTGGAACATTTTTCCAAAGTGGGAAAAAAAGGAGTCTGCACACCAAGTTAGTAGTTAGTACGGGAAATTTAAATCTAACATGGATCCGAATGAAAATTAGAAAGTTAAAGACCCTGAACGACTGAATAATAAACCACAGAAATATTTTGGATGAAGAAACAAAAACTGAATATGTTTTTTTTTTTTGCAGAAAGACCGCAGTGATCATTGGTTACTGTTTATATCACAACACACTTGTCATTATGTTTAACATTACTCAACTAGAGATTCATTGCTATTCATTGTATTGCTGAAGGTGCTGCAACGGTGAAAACATAATTTTTTTGGCAAGAGATTTCACATGTGCAGACGAGAACGCAGTCAAATTCTGTTGGTAAAACACGTCTGATTACATCCTGAATTATTACACGGTTACTTGCCAACACGAAAAAATAACTTGACACAGGGTGTCTTTTTACAAATTATTTGTTACTGTTCAGTGTTTTTCAGCAGAGAAATATAGTTCACCAAACCGACGCCGTTTCTCTTCTCCCTCTTCGCTGCTTTCCTCTTTTTCTTTTCTTGACCGGTGACGACAACTCAGCCTTTTGCCAAGAGTTGAAATCACTGTATTTTCCAAAAATATTAAAGTGAATGTGAAACTCATCCATACTGGTGGCCTAGGAGTACGTTTTTTTTCCGATAGGAAGTAGACTACAGATCAGCTGACGTCTTAGCGACTGAAGACGCTGGGGTGATAAGTGACCGGACTACTTGTGGAGCAAAGATTTTAGAGTGCAGAGTGCTACGAAATACGTGAATCAGAGGCAAAAAGGCTTTCCTTGACGACGGTCAAATATGCTTAGCAACGGTGACCACCGAACATTGGGAAGGCTCATTCAAGTGAATGGAGCATTCTACAGCATTAAGAAGAGCCGTGTTATAAAATATATTAATATAATATACATCCCCCAATGATTCAAACACAAACCAGAGCACGTCTTATCTTACAGACATGAACAGAACCTGTCTGATGGCAAAAATACCACTTGTGGTTGGATTTAATTAAAGTGTGCAGTAATATAAGCTACTGTGGTGCAGTTTCATCCCAGCACGTCTTAGTTTCTCATGTATTTTATTGTCTTGAAGGCACAATACTTTTCCTATTTGTGTTTTTTAGAAAATGTACCAGCTACCTTCGCTCGGCTCACACAGCGAGACTGAACTGCATCTATCTGTCTTGGTTGCCCTGAAGGCTCATGACCTCGACCTCTCTTTTTCCATCTCTGTCCATCTACCCCCTCCTCTCTCCCTCCCTCCACCCGACCATCCATATCCCCACGCTGTCTCCTCACTCCACCTCTCCATCCATCCATCACTGCGGGCTGCTGGAGGTATAAACATTTCATGTAGTTCGTGTCCACGGGGCTACACATCTCCCTCATACCGGAATCCCACCACTGCGCTGCTCCAGCTTTGACCCCCCACCTCGCAGCCCTGCAGCGGTCAATCCGCACAACCACCACTGTCAGACCCGGCAGGGTTTGCCGCTAATGGTCGGCCTTGGCAAGGCAGCAGCTAGCCAGAAGGGAGCTTGTGGACGGGGCTAACCAGACTGCAATACCTTTGACAGAGCGGAGACGTAAGAGAAGAGAGTCAAACCAGAAGTGATTAATATCTGATGAAGGATTCCGCTCTCTGCTCTGTGGGCCTATCGCTGAACATCTCAGAGGGATTTTTTTTCCAAATTCAAGGCTGTTTTTTTTTTAAGTAACACAGCTAATGAGTCCAACAGGTCCCATTAGTGAACAATAACAAAAAACTCTCGCATCACTGGTAGTAATTTTCACATTGTTGAGGGACGTTGGTGTGGCTGCTCGGCACTGGAGGGGAGTAATAAAAAATGTTGAATTGAGGAACAGCCGAGGGGGGAGAACTGCGGGCAAAAATGGTTTGATTTTATTAACCAAAAATCTAAATGACACAGAGGAGAAAACCAAATGTCCTGGGGAGAATTAACAAGGAGCAAATACGCTAAAAAAACTGTAAAAAAAATAAATAATTACAACTGAAATAACAGATACTAAACACAATCGTGTCCTGTGAGGCTTCATTTATCCCCCCTGGCTACGACCTAATTGGCCTAAAACTCTACATGGAGGTTTAAGCGGAGAAGGAACATCAGGACCCTGAAACCTGAATTAATAAACTCTTCCTCCCCCATGATGATTTCACGCTCCCACACTTTAGCTAACAGTGTGAGGTCACACAGAGGAAGAGACCAATCAATTAGAAAACATTATTGTTAATACAGATCTGTCTCATATCATATCTTATTGATTTTGTTCTATATAAACCCAATAACTGTTGGATCCACATGGTGCCCAGATTGCTCGTAGGAAATGTCGGGAATCTTGACATATGGAAAGTTATAAAGGGAACCTTTTCACAATAAAAGCATGTTATCGACGCAGTCAACACTGAAGTACTGCTACAGACAGCCAGAGCATCATGAATGGAATTTTGACATTTGAAAATACATTCTTATACTTCAGCAAATTGAGAGGCATTCAGCTAATTTACTTAATGAAAAAAAACACATTTAATTTTACACTATAAGTTTTTAGAAGACAGGATGCAAAATGGACCTTGTTTAAATGATGTACCTGGTACATGCAAGTCCGCCTACTATATAAATTATATTCTTAACTCTGAATGTATCATATTTTAGAACATTTAATGTGTAAATCTTTATCTACAGTAAAAATAGTAATAATAAAACAGATTGGGTAAAATGTACAATGTGAAACAGAGTGAACATCTCCACCACTGGACTTCATTTCTTTTTTATCAGTTATAATTTGGAATGAAACCGAAGTAGTAAAAGTAAAAGTGAAATGATTTTGTTCCGCTCTGACCTGCAGGGGGGCTGCAGCCTGAACCCGCACACTACTCGATTCCAACCTAAAAGGCAGTGAAACTGAGCGGATCAGCTGGAGATTTCATCTTCATCAAACCATTTACAATCAAATGTGACATTAAACTAGTAACCAGCTCACTAACTTAGGAGCTCCTTTGAAAAACAAAACTGCTCCTAATGGGGTCCCAGTGGCTTCACAGTCCATTTCAGTTTAGTTTCCTCCTTTATATCGGGCGTCTGTCTGTGCTCCGCCAGCCTTGGTGTTCAACGCCACGTCTGATGGGTTAAATGTCTTTTAGCAGATACTGGGCTAATTTAAACCACTTCATTTAGCCACGTACCTCCTGAAGTGAGGAGTTCTGTGGCAGCTGGAGGCTCAGTGTGAATGATTAACTGCTCTAATAAAAAATAAAAAAGTTCTAAAACCTTTTTTTTTTGAATCCTCATTTTAATCATCTCAGCAGCAAAAGTCAGAAACCACGTTACTGTCCGGACAACTTGTTGGTCAACGATGGAGCGCTCTGATGGCGTCAAAGTGTGAAGTCAGATTCTCCGCCGCAGTTTATCCGCAGGCAAACATTTGCAATAAAAATACTACAGCTAGAAAAAATAGTTTAGATATTTCTACATAAATATCCCAAATATATCCGGGAGGAATCATTTCAGCACTGTCAGGACTTTAAATCACACTCTGTAATGTGCAAAAGCACCGGCTCCCTGATTTTAAAGCAATACAGACGAGGCAAAAATAGAAGAAGTCGTGATTTGCTGAAAGTCTAAAAGAAAAAAAGAAAAAGTTTTGTTACATCTTTCATTTCTTATTGTTCTTCTTGCGCCCCCTTCCAATTTTTCTTGCAACCCCTTCAGGGATCTCAAGGATGGAAACCAATGAAGGGTCCGACATCGATCAACCACAGACTCAGGCCTTCTAAAGTGCCCTTGAGCAAACCCTCTGAATCCCATCATCTCCAGGGTTGCTGCTACTGTATTAACTCTTCTGGAAAGTGAAAACAGATTTTTTCCCCCGGTCTTATTGAAACCACAAGTCCTGAAGAGACGCTAGATGTGTGGTTAACTTGAGAGAAAAAGAAAACACACTTTTCACGGATCATCATCACCATCATCTTCTGTCGAAGGATCTGATGATACGTGACGCGAGAGGGAGGAAGGAAGTTATTGTCATGTAAACAGAACATGAAATTTTAATATGTTCCCTCATCCATGAACAGTTCTTCGCATTATCAGAGTTGATGTTAACCAAATCTAATCTCATAGGATAACTATGTTGCTGTTCTTGTTGCTATCGGTGTCTCATGTTTTGGAATTCATTCATTCATTCATTCATTTTTAAATTGCGAGGCCTTTTCTACTATTTGTTTTGAAATATGCCAAATACAATTCTCCAAATCCACAATTCTATTTGACTATTTTCTTATTTTTTTTTCCATCTGGATTTGTAAACATCAGATCACTGTTTTTTACATTTTCCATTTCTTTTCAACTTCTTTAAAAAAAAGTAACAGCATCTTGAGTTTATCCTGGTGGCTTTTTGCAGGTTTAGGCAATCGGCAACTTGAAATAACATTCACCAAAAATAAAAAGATTCCAGCAGGGATTCAACGGGAAAAAAACAACAAAAGATAGAAATTCAGTTTGTTGAAAAATGCAGTTTGAATTGAGTAAATCATCTTCTTAAATAAACCAATAAAGGTTCTCTGGAACAGAAAGAGAAACTCGATATCTCCAACTCTGCAGGAGTTACCTCCTTTGTGCACGCGGTGTCTGAAAGTTCAACTGCAGGCTATCGCTAAGCTAGCTGTACCGTCTTTAAAGTGTTGGTTGGAGGTCAAGAGAAAAAAAAAGTACTGTGAGAATTCCAGTTCACATAACTTGTTACACATCATACAGCTGCGATCTATCAAGTTGACTGTAGTCTTGTTTGGTCTAGTTGAAGTCCAGCGCATATTTATCTAACAAGGTGAAACTATGCAGACGCCCAAACACCTTTAACACGGCATGACGACATTATATAGGAACATCTACGGTCCAGCAGCATCAGAAGGAACCTGCGTGAGAAAAAGAGCAACATGTAGCATGAAATGAGTTCATGACGTCTGTACAGACAAAGTCCATGTGGGCTAAAGAGGATTCTGCAGCGTGGTTCATTCAGTGAAGCGTCCACTATCACTCACTGCTCATGTGTCACGTGCGATACAGACGAGGTAATATCAGGTGGCGGAAATGAGCCGCCGCTCTTTTCACGGAATTACATTCCACTGAGGAGAACGGGACATAACTGATTTTTGGTTGTTATCTTGTGAACTGCTTTAAGGTGATTGCACACTCGTGCAGTTGTTTGGGTCCTAAAGTCATCTCATACTGCGTTATCCGTGCACAGGAGCTATATGAATTTCTATTAGGTGGATCAAGAGACGGAGAGAGGCGGTGAGGTAAAGAAGCAGAGAAAATTGCATCACAAATTGCTGCAGCACAGACAGCTTTTGCAGCAGAAATACATTTGTGCTTATCTTTGTCCCCTATAAACTACATGATGTGACTTTAATGTTGGAGCTGGTGGATAAAAGTCAGAAAGTCCACTTCCTACCTTAGACAAAAAACAATTTCAACGAGACATTTCTTCTTTTTTGTGGCAAATGTTGCATAAAATGTGTAATTCCATTCCAGGATTGACGTGTATCTTGTCTTTGAGATGCTGAGATGCTGTGATAGGAACATTTTCAGCAACAGAGAACAAAATGATGGTGAAGAACTCATGCTACAAAGGGTTGACAAACTTTGATATTATTTAAAAATTATGCATAAAAATCTGCAGCTTTACTAAAAGTTATCTTTGTTATAAACATCTACCGTGGTATTATGTTTTTGGATTTCTATGTACCCTTTCATATCTAAAATATAATAAAGTGGAAATATTGAGTGTTACTGTCAGTCCCACGGAATAAAAAAAAACTTTTGGTGCCACTCCAGAAACTTTAATAGAAATCTGTCAATCTGGGCTCATTCAGAAGAACCTGTGTGGATACAAACCTCTGAACTTTTATGTGACACATTAAAAGGTGTCACCTAATTGGGATTCCTTCTTCGAGTCGATTCTGTTTGTCTCCTGTTCCAGTTATTCTAATGACGCTGCATGTGTTCTGTTAAAAAATGTTGCTGGAAGTTTTCATCATTGTGTCAAAATAATCCTTTGGTGTATTATTGAGTGTTGTGGGTTAATGGCGTCATCGAACAGCAGGGTAGTCACACCTACGGCTTTTCTGCCACAGTGACTTGATGTTCTCTGCAATTAGGTGAAAAAAGATTGTAGACGTATATGTGTATCGGTAAAAATCCAATATTTTGAAACGGCTCAATAAATTGATTACCAGCAACTTCAAAAACAACGTAAATCCCAAAACAACATGCCGCAGCGCAACAGCAACGGACCTTTGTCGTGTGGTCAGTTTGGTTAGGTTCACGTAGGCAAGAAAATTACCAGGAAAACCTAGTTGTGTTCAATCACAGTGATACTTCTGTAACTTCAGTGACAAAACGTGCCTACGTTACGTAACTTAACTGCTGTAGTAACTTGAAATAACTCACCGTTGACTCGACCTGTGCTTTTTTATCCTGACCCCATTTTATCCCCAAATATGGACTTGCAGCTCTTTAAACTCTTCTCCTCACTCCCTCCTTTGCAGCCGTCATTATCGCTACAGCCACTAGAGGTCGCCATCGAGAAATGTAAATTTTAGTTCTTAACAAGCTGCTTCATAGTCGACCTGTATGGTTATTTCTCTGATGAAGACAAGCTGGTCTACCTGGTTGAATGTCTTGAAGAATTGGTGGGGGATGTGGGAGAAGCAGTACAGTAGCACGATGTAATATTCTTGTTTTAAATTACTTTAGATTTCCTTTATGCAGGGTTTGTAATGTTTGCAGATTGTATTTTCCAAGGAATTTTTTTTTGTTATTGGATGTCTTGTCTGACAGCCTCCACTATTTTTGGAACCTTTATACATATCCACACAACAGGATCGATCAGTTTATCAAAAAGAAAACAAGTGATGAAAATAGTCATCAGAGCTCCAACAAATAATAAAATTAACACTGTTACCAGCAAATGAAAAGTAGCTCTGTCATTTTTAATGTTTATGCTCCAGTTTGAGAGCATGCAACGACAGTACACTTGTTCTATCACAATAAGGCAACTTTTCACTAATGCTCAAGGTTATGCTTTTTTTCCTTTCCTTGTGGTGTGTTAACAAGAAGCGGGAAGAGAGGAGAGGCAGATGAGTCAGAGGAAATGGAAATTAAATGTGAGGAAACAGGGGAGATGTAAGTGGAATGGAGGTGAAAGGAGGGTTATTTTCTGGATTGCCTGTCCACCTCGGAACAACAACACAATGGCAGCAGTGCTAGAGAGTCGAGGAAACATGTAGGTGGCTGCATGTATGTGTCCATAAAGTCTCCAAAGCAATCTTGTATCCTTCAGCGGAACACATCTCACATGTTTGTGTCTCCATTTTCTGTTTATTCGAACACAAAAACTCTGTCATTTGTCTCGACTCGTGTGTGAAGACGTGCTGCAGGCTCATTCATTGATCTGACACTTCATTCATATTCAAATTAGCAGCCTGATCTATACTACTTTCTCTTCCACCTCCGTGATCAATGGCTCATTTTGCAAAGCCTCTGTGTGTTTATTGGGAAGTAAGCGATGTAAAAGCCGGAGGGAAATGTTTCCAGACGGCTCGCTGACAATGGCCCCGAGAGAATGCAGGTGGCAAAAACAAAAAGATATGCGGTGACTAATTACCCCTTCTTCTTTTAATTGCTGTAATCCAAATGTGAACCACGTTCACCTGTACAGCCCTTTTCCAAGTGACATAAATATTTGATTTCCACTCGCACTAATGCGCTAATGACAGATTTTCTTACTCCGCAAGTGGTAATTCAAGTCACCGAGCATAAAAGCAAGTGAATGTGCTCATCAGCTCCGCGCTGAAGTGTTCATTTGACTCCCAAGAATGTTCAATTTCATAACAGCTATTGAATATAAAGAGGATGCAATAAGCCCGTCGCTTTGGTTGGATATTTTCAGTTTGCCGTGAGAATTGCTGATATGGGTGACAAATGGCTGCATAGTGATAGAGACAATTGCGCTGATACCCCTGATCGCATTTGCTGTGCCATCTGTGCGAGGAAATTGGTTGAAGGGCTTTTAAATGCAGAATAAATGACAAACAGAAACCCAGTATGGTGTTCGGTTCTATTAAACTGCATGGTTAATGATGACGGGGACGGAGGAAGATACAAATACAATGTGGCTCAGAACGAGCTGTCGGTTCATTCATTTCAACATTTAACAAGACAGCAGAAATAATTCCCATCTATTCTGTTTGGTGCTAATTCCTTAGCTTCTGACTGAACGTCAGCTACTTATCTTTTCAATAACAGAGCGTGACGCTGAGCTTTGAGAGAGTTCTCCACCCAAAATGTTATACACTGACCCCCGGTAGGCAGGAATCGTTTGGAGCTGCAGCTGCAAGTCAGTGACAACAGCAGCACAGAGTCACAGTGTTAAACCACTTCTGCAGCAGCAGCATCTCTTCTGCTCTTCATCCACGTTGATCACATCGAGTATTACCTCCCAACCCTTGAGGTACATTGGAAGAAGAAAACGTGCCTATGCTACGTAACTTATCTACTGTAGTAAGTAAGGGATAATGCCCGACGAGGTGTCCATAAACAGGAGTTAATGGACGACACGGAGGCCTAAGAACCGTCCGACGCGCAGTCCATTAACTCCTGTTTATGGACACCTCGAAGGGCATTATCCCGCTAATACCATGGTCACTTGCCAAAGAAAAGAAATGCGGACCATTAATTTACATTTTAATGCGTTTTACAATCAAAATATGAAGTTTTTCACAAGCCATAACTTAGTTTCCCTGGTAACGCCTGAGGGTTTGACTAATACCTGGAACAATCATTACTCTCCCGTAAGATTCTTATGCAACGGAGACGTTGTTCACTCCTCCAGTAAATAGGACGGATCATAGATACGACTTGATAACGGGAGATATTCTAGTCCGCTCAGCGATGAGCCAGAAAGCTAACACTATGCTAGCAAGATTCAAAGTCAATAACATTGCGTACGGTTGACAAACAGTAAATATAATTTGACAGTATGCTAGCTAACACAATTAGCTAACTAACCAGGCATGTCATTGTCCCCAAATCAATAGCAAGATTTTCACGAACTAATGATCGGCCGTGTGTAACGTTACTGTGGCCGCAGCCTGAAGCAGAGAGCTGAACAGTGAACGGGATGTGAGATTATTCGCGTATCAGTAAGTTTAGAGGGGAAGTGAACTTTCTGCAGCTTGTGTGTTACAGTCGCCACCCTGTGGTGTTCAGAGGATAAGACACTGAAGGACTGACGGACTGAACTCAGTGCTGGAAATAAAATATTCAGATTTGATATGCCAGCTAGCGCATTAATTTACAGCGGTGAACAGTCAGTTTGACTGGAACTACTTAGTAGGTGTCCATATATCAGGGGTTAATGGACACCCTGCAGCCAATCAGAATCAAGTATTCCCCCAGACCATGGTGTAACTTGAAATAACTCACCGTTGACTTCTGGTTTCACAGTGGACACAAACCGCGGTCCCCTGAATGAAAAGTCCTGTGCTTCTTTATCCCAACCATGCATTCTGCAGCATCGTCATCTTTTCTGCTCTTCATCCACAATTAAGTATTACCTCCCAACTTTGAGGTCCATTGGAAGAGGAAAACGTGCCTACGTTTTTTCTGAAGAGAAAAGTCCCCAAATCTTTCCATCAAAAAGTTAACTGAAGCTGCCATGTTCTGCTCTTTACTGGAAGCTAGACGGTTTACCGTGTGCATAATTGCAAAATCAGTCATTTGTCCTGAAAGCCATGTGCCTTTGAATAGTGAAAAAAAAGTTTATTGTTCGTTTTCGGTTAAAACCACTTGGTCAGGTCGATGAAAACATTTTGGTTTGATTCATTCACGCTGATCTCCTCCCTGTGCAGACCTGCTCTCCGTTAATACAACTTCACCTGACTTCTTCCTTTGCTGTCAAAATTATAACAACGGCCTGAATGATTATAAAGTAAAAAAAAGAATATAGATATAAAAAAGGGGCAGGACTCGATAAGTTCACACTTCCTTCCTGCTCCTTTTCGGACATGAAATATGTGTTTGTTTATTTGTTTGCTTTTTCTGGTGGAATTTAGTGATTTGCTTTATGCCTGATGTTTTCAAAGCTTGTTTGCTTTTTGTATTATTATTATTATTATTATTATTATTATTATTATTATTATTATTATTTATTTTTATTATTATTATTATTATTATTATTATTATTATTATTATTATTATAATAAACTTATTTTATTGTCTTGTTTTGTCTTTAACATGTCCGAATAAATAAATAAGAGGAAATAAGAAGGATGCTCAGAAAGATAATGATCATGATACAATACATCATTCTTCCAGGTGCTGTAAAACTTATTAAAACTTAAACATTCTTTTCCTTGACTGGAAAAGGAAGAATAAATACTGGTCTCTTGTGTTGAAGTCAGATGTTTTTTGATATTATAATATCTTCAGCTGACTTTCTCCTTTACTCTAGTTTGTCTTCTGGAATAACTCCTCGAGGGTTTTTGTTATTTGAGAATAAACACATGTTGTTCTGTGGAATCAGTCAAAAGACGGATGCTGTTAATCTCCCGGGGAGGACGAAAGAGAAAATGTTTTACATATGAGGACAAAGGGATTAGAAAACATCAGATAAATTCCAATAAAGAAAAAACACGTTAACGTACACGTTTCAACCAGAGTGCACACCGGAGAGTATTTCTTGAGTTATAATACCTCTCACGCCTTTGTGTCTGAGCATTAGAAATAGGGGGGTTCTGTTAACTGCAGCACTTGTCTTGTAATCCTCAGAGGCCATGTAGCGCCTGTCAGGGATATCCATGTTGCTGTACAATGTTGAACCCACACACACACACACACACACTCTGATGGAAACCTGAAGTCTGGTACAATGCTTCACAAGATTGGCTCTCAAGGCGATCTGTGTAAATAAGAGGGTTTACCTGACAATCTATTCCACGCTTGATCCCTCGCGCTCTTTCTTTGATCCGACCGTATAGCTCTCTTGTCGCCTGCCGTCCCTCAGGTGATCAGGCTGCCGGCCAAATGTTATTTCTCAACCGTTCTCTACACTTCACATCCATCCACTAGCTTCTGAGGCTAACTGTGCACATTGGAGGCTAACGTTAAAACACTCCCACTCCATCCCGACCTCTTCTTCGTCTTTAAAATTACTTTTCTGCAGACAAGATTCAGGAATAAACAGAGCTGTATACCTTAAACTCTGTTGCAGCACGGCATTTAGCATTTGATTTATATTTACTGGCTACTTTTAAATGCATGCTCGCCCAAAAACTCATTAATAACATGATCATACATGCTATAGTTGATGCTCATGTGATTATGCACAGACTTAGCATACAAATATGCAGAGTGGTGTGTTTATAGCCATGTAATTGATGAGCACTTCAGCCGTGTGCACACTTTCATTCAGCTACCACAGCCTGTCGGGGTCTTCACACGCAGAAATTGTAATCACAGAACAGAAAAGCTGAAGCTGATTCTGTTTCTGTCATTGTTTTTGCCTCTCACGTACTCTTTCCAGGCTACAGACAAACTAATTACGCCTCATCGGTCTCTGTTTTTGGGAAAACAGAGGCACACCGTTGGTAGAGGCATAGCAGGTAAATGATTGAGGCTCACCAAAGAAAATTCAGAACAGGGGACCCCGATGGCCACTTATGTCGGCACTTTTTGCAATGACAACTATAAACCTCCTTAAACCTCCCATAAAGGGACTCTAACAGTGCACCGCCGCTGCTTCAAAACCTGTCCAAGTGAGGCTCCTTCTGGGAGCGATGGGTGGATCAGATATGGAGAAAAAATAAAAAAAGCAGGGCTCACCCATGGATGTGGGGGACGTAGGAGTGGTGAGGAGGCTGCAGCACTTCTAAAACAAGGATTCTTGCAGTAGAGAAAGAGACAAGCAAGAAAGAGAGAGCATGAGAATATGAACAGAAGTGTCCACATGATATAAAACCATTCTCTTGTTCATCAGTTGATGTATAAACTGCAGTGCGGCGTCTCTGATAACAGGCAGATCTGCATTATATACATTCGTCTCCTCCTATGAAACATCTGTATCCTCATCACACTGCATTATTATGAGCTCTTGGACTGTTTATCTCTGCTGTCTTTGGTGATCCGCTCACGAGTGCACAGCTACGTCTGTCAGCTCACACCTGGCAGTGAGCATCTCGAGCAATCACTTGTAATTAAATCCGTATCTCAGCTCTACGCAATTAAACAGGTACATTACCGAGACAGAAGGACGCAATCTTTTTTTAACACAAGAAAAGAACGAACGTCAATTTATTGCATTTGCCGAATTTACAAGAATGCCCAAATAATCAAGAATTTCTCAGGGTCAGCGTTTCACAAAATTAATATTCTCCGACGAGTCAACAACTCACAAAATTGAGCAATTTTATAAGGGAGTCTTGTGAGTTTCTCTCCCTCTGTTGTCGACTGTAGAGTTACTGCGGCTGCCTTGACCTACATATGCTGTAGCATGTTGGTGTTCATGTTATTGTGTCGGCTGTAGTGCAAAACTCACGTGGTTATAAACATCAAAACTGATACGAAATTGATTGTGGTGCACCATTTACTATCACATCATTATATGGACTGACCTCCTACCTAACCTACGTACAGACACATCTCACCCCACAGATATGACCTTAAATTATGGTGACCGACGCCTCCTCCACTTTTGACCTCTCGAGTATGTTACAGACAGTGCAAAGCCTTTTATTATTGCAATATTTGATGAAAACGGTATGATGTCCTGAGGCGTTTTATGAATAACCTTCTTTATTCGTCCATATGTCTGTATTCTGACATCTCATGATTTGTGTGAAGCACTTGTTATCCAGGTGCTATATAAATAAAGGTTTTACAGCACTGTGATACTAATTGAAAACTCCCACATTATTATCTGCCACACGGGCTCAATGCCCTGTTTTTAATTGTCTGGGTTCATTTAATTTGCTGTTTTTGTTGTTTTCATAAAAAACCTCTTCACACTGGAAAGCCATCAGCAGAAGATCAATGTGTTTGCTATGCAGGGCAGAGTTTCCATGTGCCGCATTGAGACCATTTGCATATTGGAACAGTTAGATTTCCCTCTGGCATGATTAGTTGGGAAGCTGTCAGAGAGGTGCTGCCACGAAGAGAAGCATTAGACCCATCCAAGTACTGACACCTGCAACATGAGCCCGTCTCTTTTACTCCCGTAGAAGCTGAATCAAAGCACGTGGGGGTCAAAGATTAATTTGCCAGTCTGCCTTCATTTGCATACCCGAACACACGTGTAAAGCTTTGGTTTCTCTCGTAAACTACTTTAGTATGTGCAAAAAGAAAAGACACCGTTTGATGCCACAGCCTCGTTTACGAGCAGTGCCAGCTCCCCCTCATCCATGTGTTCGATTTCAGTTGAATAAATCATTGGATTTCTTGTCAATGAGCCTGGAAAAAATCCCACGCTGGCTCATTAAAGGAAGAAATAACTATTGGGGAATCAATACAGAACACACTTAGAGAAGACTGGAATGCAATTTTCTCTTCAGATGGAGCACCTTCACAATCAATGACAACACACAACAATCACAGCGTAACCGTATCTTTACCATCATTACCGCGGCTGCAGTCTCAGTGAGAACCCATTTAGACCCTGAATTTGAAAGGTAAGATGATGACTATATTCTATATCACAGGGTTGTGTGTTCCAACAAACGCAGGTGAGAAGCCAGTGAGAGTTTTGGTCCTCGTCACTGCACCGGTGAGAAATAGCGCGCCTGCATAATGAGAGGTGGATCGGAGGGCGGTAGCGCACCTCCTATGTGTCGTGCCCCGGTGGTGGAGCTCCCCACTGACAGGTGAAATGAAGCAGCCACACAAAACATGTGTCACCGTGGGAGCACATGTCTGCTTCAGCCTGGTTTCCCACATGATTAACATCCAGTCCCAACACTGAGTGTCGCTGCAGCAGGTCTTGTTCCGTCACAAAACCTGCAATTAACCTTTGATAATAATCACCATGATGAAGCTTTTACTCAACTTGAAAATACCGTGGTTTCCATGCACAGACACATTAGAGAGAAACGGTTGGCTACAGTATTGGTTCGTCTTCATCAAGCACAGACGCGCAGCATGGACTCAGTTCAGGTCTGCAGTGGAAACAGGATTAGCTGTTTAATAATCAGTCTAATCAGGACTAACCAGGGTCTGTGTAAGTTTCTGGATGACGTCTGCAAAGAGTCGAGGACAGAGAATCAGAATGACCAGGGTGTGCCAGTCCTCACCTCTCTTGAGTCTTCATAAAAGAGCGTCATCACATCACTGACTGGCCCCAAGCTGCTCTCCATCATCAAGTCTCCACACCTGCACAACAGATGAGCTAAATCTGCTGCAATCAATCCAGAGAAATTTTACCATTCAGCTTTAAAGATAGTAAATACTGGGACACCTACAAAGCAGTATGTACACAGTAGGCGCGTTCACGTTGAACTCCAGTTGGACACTCTACGTGACGGGAACAGAAAGGGCTAATAACAGTGAATAGTACAGATAACACTGGACTTCAACCTGTGTTGTCTGCATGAAAGACACAGCAGTTAGCCACTTTTCTATCATCACCACAAGTAAAGTGACAGAACTGAGCAATTTATTGACGACATCTTTCAGGGTTGTTGCGTTACATGAAGGATTTTATAGGTTTATTCATGTTGACGATCCCATAAGTGGAAGTATGTGATATTTGAGTTTTGAAAAGAGGCGCAGGTGCTTAGGGTTATGGACATTCATCGAAACACACGTCGTATGCGTCAGCGTAGATAAAAGCCAATTAGGACTTCATGAAGGTGGGGGGTAGACTCACGCGGTACCCGGAGAGCAACTGCTCTGCAGCCGCCTTGCTCCTGTGATAATTTAGAGGAGAACTTTGGCCGTTTTTAACCCATATCCCTGTTGATCGAGGTTACCGAGTGCTGTCATTAGGAAAAATAACTAGAACCTTTGATACTCTGTAAATATTGTGCCAGAGTGGCAGCTAAAGCGAACCTATGGTGGCAGACACAACCGAAAGTGAAACTTAAGGATGTCGTCCCGATATCTGGTCAATATTGTGGAAAAAATTCCCGTTATTTTTCCTACCGACAGCACACAGTAACCTCGATCAACAGGGATATGGGTTAAAAACGGCCAAAGTTCTCCTTTAAGGTCATGTGACATCGGATGGGGAGCAGAAACTGCTCCCATCCAGGTCATCATGGACACATTTTAACCAGCATGCATCACGATTTAGGCAGCCCAGTGCAGCGCTGCGTGATCGTCAACTCGCCTAATGACTTCCTGTTGTCACACTGAAGTTGCCAGACAAACCTAACAATGTAAACAGATCAGTTATAAAAAGTTCTACATCCAGAAATACAGCGAAACATTGTTAAACAGAAGTACCCCGCTGTTACCGCCATGCTGCTACTCAACTCTTTAAAATAACTGCAGCTATCAAAAATTCGACAGTATCTGTCGTCTGTGCTGTCTATTATATATAAATCCTGTACCATAATATGATTTATTGGATAAACATGTCATTACTTTCACTGATGTTTGGGGATATTAGTTGGTACAGACTCAGTTTTCAGTGTTTCAGATACAAAAAAGTCCGTCGCTGACGATATTGTAGTCCTGCCATTTATTTCTTATTTCTCGGGACAGACACAAAAGACTCTTGTTAACAAAT
Source organism: Sparus aurata (assembly GCF_900880675.1). Classification (NCBI taxonomy): domain Eukaryota; kingdom Metazoa; phylum Chordata; class Actinopteri; order Spariformes; family Sparidae; genus Sparus; species Sparus aurata. Next base: position 28,864,911 of record NC_044201.1, read on the forward strand.
GTCTGTGTGTGTAATGCGTCCTTTGAATTGCAGCACTGCATGTAAACAAAGCCGGGATTTGGATAGTATTTGAGGTTCGGGTGCCATGATACACAGAGCTTTACATAACCAATAATTGATCAAAGTATCCACATAACGATGCTAATATGCATGAATGTGTAAATGCCAGCAGAATGTGTCCCTCTTATCTCGTTATGTTCTGAACCTTGTACGCAGAATGTGAGATTGGACACAGCTGTACGGAGCTGTGAGCAGCAGAGCATGTGAGACGAGTGAGTTTGGCTGTCACTCGTAATTGCATGCTGTCTCTGCCATACTTTCCACTGTGTGGTACCAGTTTCACATCATTTTTTTTGTGATCTTTAAAAACATGGAAATAATTATGTGTGACCATTCAGACTAAGGTGATCATTAGAGAGAGCAGCTTATTCCTGTGCTGCATCTCATCTCAGCTCCAAAAAGCTGATTTACATGCAAATGAGGCTTGTTGCAGCTCAAAATGTGTGTGCGTGTGTTTGTGTGTGTGTGTGTGTGTTTTCCAAGTGCCTCTGTCTGCCTGCAGCTCATTAAGGGCCGTGGGTCCATTGATTACAGTCATGTAGCGAAACAGCCCCTCTTTTCTTCCCCTTTGATTAAAGATGCTGCATGAAGAAAGTCCTGATTGATCGTTATATTGATGCTTGTCTGGGCATGTAGAAAAATGGAAAGAAAGAAAAGGGAGGAGGTGGTTTCTCAATGGGAAACCTCCTCTTCATCTACTCGACAGCAGATCCACAGCACCCACACACACACACACACACACACACACACACACACACACACACACACACACACACACACACAGGCTTGCAGCGTTAACATTTTCTCCAGCGCTCTTTGCTGCTTTCTCTCCCTCTGTATCAGTTGGGATGTTCGATTGAAAGTCAGTGACAATGCATCTTTACAGGCAGCGCGGCTGGGAGATAATCAAATTCAATAATAGCCTTGACTCTGCACTCTTTGATGCTCTCTTGGTTTATTCCTGTACCCTCTTTCCATGATGCCTCACTCTCTCTCTCTCACACTTCCTCTTGTTGTTGCCAACTTGGCAAGTGCCGAGTGAACTAATGCATCTGATACAGTTTGTTTCAAAGTCTGCGATGAATAATTCAGAAGGTTTGTGTGAACCCATGAGGACCACCTGACACGCACACTTGAGGGACAACAATTTATTGGGCTATAAGCCTATATTTTGGATTTAATGTTGTGTAGACTTGCAAAAAAAGTACAAAGAAGAGTTTGTATTATTGCGTTTTGGTGTCAAAGCTCAATTCTTTGGGTTTGGTGTGAATAATTTTGATCAAACTGTCTTTGCCAAGTTGATCTTGGACATGCTGTTGTAGATTTTCAGGCATTTTGTCACTGCAGTATTGAACAAACTGTGATTTTGACCTGATGATGGCGCCAGATGAGAACTGAATGTCGAATGGAGATTTGGGCTTAATCCCATTCCCTATTCTCCCTGATCCCTTGTTTTTTGGAGTGCACTAGGTACAGGTGTAATGGTTTAAATCCCCCCCATGATTCAAGACATCTATTGGAGACATCTAGTCACATCTGTCTTCTTCAGCTGGTACTTTCTCTTGCCTTACTATAACAGTCCTGTTACTATCATAACGCCATTTACCTGATAAAAATGGGAAAGCATGGTTGATGGGCAATTAATTCACAACTTCATGCTTTTTATCAAGTAATCAACTAAAAAGGACTCTGATTTATTATCTGGCCAATCACTAGCAGTCGGTGCTGCTACTCTACCAATCTGCACTAAGACAGTATCAGAGAAGAAGCACCAGCTGCAACTTTGCAGCTGAAATTAAAATTTCAGGGATCTTATGTCATCAAACAAGCTAGTGCAACTTTGAAGTCAAAATGCAGGACCATCATGCACACCCTAGCCCGAGACATTGAAGTGGTAGTGCTAAGTGGTAGGGTCAAGGGGAATATCGGGATTGGGCAAAGATGTCGAGATGTTTCACTCGATGAGAGAAAAACTTTGATTGTCTTGTGATGTCTACTTGGCACCTTGGATATGTGTGCTATTAATATTCTATTCTACACCACTGACCAATGCATGCTTATCAACAGACCTTGTTGCAGCCCTCCTTAACCATGACTTCTCTTACAGGCTCTCTACAGTGAAAAACCTGATGTATGCAGACCGTTTCCCACAAGGAGCGAATAAAAATGAACTGAAACTAAAACAGTCTTGTGTCGGTAACCCCGCCCTTTAAGTGAGTAATTTGACTTAGTGTGTATAAGCTAGATGGTGTTTAACGGAGCTTTAACCCTTGAGTGGTTCTCCGTGCCTCAGAGCACAAATAGTAAATCAGTCTCAGCTGCCAGTTTTAAGAGCAGTCAAGCACCTGAATGACGCTTGCTTACTTATATTCTCATTACCCACGTTACCTCCAGGATCCCCAGCAATGCATCAGGTTGACAGATGTAATCTCATGTAAATGTATCGTGGACTCCTGGAAAGAAAACCCTGGGCACCGTACAACGGTGTGGGCGCTGCTTCACTTACTTCTACATGCTTATACTTCACATGGCACACTAGAGCTGAAATGATGTGCTGTGAGCTGCTGCAGCATCCCATCAGCCAGGCAGACAGTGCCAGGCTCACACCGGCTCCCCTGCCAGCATCCACGATCATCCTGTTGAATAATGCAGAGCCAGAGTCTGCTCCTTCCCTCTCACTCTGTCATTGTGCGCGCGCAGCGACATCAAGCGCACTGCGATGCCATCAACATGCTAATTGCATGCAGATACCGTAGGTCTTCCTGTGGCAAACGCTATAAAGATAGGCCATCCAGCAGCCACTGACTCATTCATCATAAGCGGGTTACAGAGCTTAAGGGATCAATATCAATGCCATGTGAGCATTCCATCAATGTCGCCGTTAGCACATTACTGCTACCGAACATTTACACAAGTCCCCCGACGCGCACGCGCACACACACACACACACACCCTTCCTAAACCCCAGTGTTGAATCACAGCTTGAGAGACGCTGGTGTTGATTCTCCTCTGGTAAATACCTCATCTAATGAAGAAAAACACGCAGACACACACACACACACACACACACACACACACGTTGATTAATATCTGACATGTGGATTAAAGAACAGGAGGAGGAGGAGGAGAAAAAAAAAACCCTTAAAGGAATACAGCGATTTAAACCTGGAGATGGATGACAAATTAAAAAGTATAAAACCAACAAAGTGTCCTGATCTGCCTCCAGAACTGCCCCAGTGCTCCTGAGCAGTCACTCTCGCCCTCTGGCATGCTAATGGACAGATACACACTAACCCTCCAGCGTTTCCTCATTCGGAGCGTTGAGATGTTAAGTTAAGATCTGACTATGACCTCATGCCATATGATTCATCTAATTTTCATACCCCAGTAGAAACCGTGCCTTATGAACGGAGCTTCTGTCATCCTGGACAAACTCACTCCCATTGGGTTCTTTCAAATAATTTATCCGCTGCCGGTACGTTTTAAATGATGCACACACTTGATGATGATGGTTGTGAACAACCCCCCCCACGGCAATATCAATACTTCATAATTCATCACAACCCCTGGTGTCAGGTCACTGATATAAAGTCCCTGTGGCCGGGACAAAGACCTTGAAAAACATATTAATTCAAACTGCCATTTGAATCACAAACAAGAAGTGAAACAGTTGCATATGTTTGCTGTATATATATTTAATGTACCTATATGAACACAGTTTTTGTGATTATGAAATGTAAACAGCCAGTCGTGTTAGCAACTAACAGACTGCTTAGCTTCATTTCAAACTGTCAGTGAACATAATGAGCATAATGAACAGATCAGTTGTGTTTTAAAAGGATTAACTCTCATTCCAGATGAGCACACAATGATGAATCTGATCAATGAAGAACTACCATTATCAACAGAGTGTGAAGAAACAACAGTCTGTAGTCTATACTGTTCAGACATCTACTGAAGTTAGCATGCTAACCAGCTAGCCCCAGTGCTTCCCACCTCCTGATACCACTTTGTGCCTCAATAGTAATATGTAGTTTCAGCTGGGAGTAAGTTTGCTTCTTAGTCTAATAAGAAAACAAAATAAACTTACGAAATGTAAACATTTTATACTCATTTCCCCTTCTAACAAGAACAAAATCATCTGTACACCATCTGAATTCAAGTTTCTGTCTTTTACCAAATTAGCTGCCGTGTTAACTTATTGTAAAACACACTCATCAAAACATCTGTCTGTCCACATTGACCTTTCCTTGTCGCTGGAGTCAGTCCTGGTCAGAGCCGGTGTAAATCACCTCTGTATCTCTTGTCCTGCAGGCTAGTATCCAGTCTTTACTTTGAGGTGGCTGAGCCTGGTCGAGCTGAGCCCCATTTACCAGGCTAACTCCCCCCATCATCTGTTGTTGTGGTGCAGGCAGTCTCCAGTGAGCTAACTTCTAGCTAGTCAGCAAGCCAGATATAGTATACATATGTATAGTGAGCAACAGTTGGCTGCTAAGCTTCCCTCTGGCCCTATAGTTTTGGAGCTACCTCAAATTTTGGCCAAATTACTCCTTTATGAGGTTTCAACAGATGTTTTATATGTGATCAACGGACTTGAAATTGCAAGCTGTTACAAAGTTTTCAGAGACATCCAGCAGCTGGTTAGTGTTTGATTTTTGTGGAGAATTCCTTTGAATATTTTTCCTAAATAGAAATTAATTCACTCTTATCTACCAGATGTCTTTTGTAAAGTAGATCAGCTTCCTCTCCATTTGGTGCGAAACCAAAAACTCCACAGGGGGAATCTCCAATAAACTGATTATTAATATAGATAAAGTTTCATTTTCCAATCTTGCAGTATGCAGAGGCAGTTACTGAACGAGATCATTGTTGTTTTTACAAGTACACTGTGAAAATTACCAAGGAGGCTGGGGTTTATTGGCTTTTTATGACGGTGGACAGGCTTATAATTGAGATGCCTGCATTCTGACATTAAAGTGTTCTCCAAGGCTGATGTCTCCAACAAAGATAAAACATTCAGACATCACTGGCATTTCAATCAGCCGCAATCTGACCATTGGGATGATCGCCGGTGCCAGAATGGCAGAGCATTAACCATTTCATGCTGTGCGAACATCACTGAGATGATGCCTGCAGAGGGTTGCGTCTAACTGGGATTCTGATTTTCTGTCACGCCTGTCTGGTCTCGGGTAAACCAGCTTTGATATCGCGCCGTGTAAGGTTTCCTCTGAGAAGATTTTGGAATTTCATTTCAATTAAATTAATGCTGAATTTTTTTTGTCTTGACATGAACAACAGTGAAGCCCTGGACACCCAGCTATGGCAAGAAAAAGAGGAGAGTCTGAAAAAAAACATGGCGATAAATAATCCATCCTGTTGTGCGAGCTTGTGAGAGCCCCCGTATGGCTTGAATATCTCAGCATTGGCTGATATTCCTAGGAAGAGAATGATCTGAGCTTTAGCTGTCATTGGGATGCTGAAGGACATTTGCATATACAAAAAAAAAGAACACAAAATACACGTTGTTTACGCCAAATGAGTGGCGACAGCCATGAGCTCATGCCGTGGGTGTCAGCAACGAAAGCTCCTGCAACTGTCATCCTCATACTTTACGGTCATTCTTCCCAGTGGGGGCTAGTTCAACCCCATTCTTTTGCAGTTTTCATTCTCGCTCTCACGCCCGGGGCGATGGGCATTGCTGCTGTGTCACCTGGCTGGCAGGAGGCTATTTTCTGAACCAAGCTTTCAGGGCTGAGCCAGAAAAATAAAATCACCTTCTTATAAAAGTCGTAGTTAGAAATTTAATGTGGGGAATAATTATGGCGGGCACAGAGAAAGCAGAAGATATTATGGGCTTTTTTGCGACATTACCTGACACAAGAAGCTGCAGATACATTTGAGAATGAGCACCTGTGTGATATATTACAATCCAGTGGAGCAGACAGGCAATTAACACTGAATTTGCAATCGTCAGAGAGGTGCAGATTCATCTGGATGGTTATTCTGAAAGAGTTCTTGTTGTTCTTGTAGGCAAGAGTAATGCATTTCACAGCACAGTTGAGAGGATATAATGTTAAAGAACGACAGTAGACTTAGCTGTCAGTTAACTGTGCAGCTATGCTTGGCCTTGCAGCCTGTTGTAGCCCATTGTTTTGGATTTAAGCGACATTCATTAACATTTCATTAAACATTTCATTAAAAAAGCAGATCTTTGTTAATCCATGCACCTCTCTTACTTGCCCATGACAAAGCCTACATTATCCAGGCAGTGCATCTGTCTTTATGCAGCTTCCTGTTGACTCACAACAGGATTTTTAAAACTTTAACATCCGGAGTAGAATTCCCAAAGACCTGTTCACAGACTTTTGATCTGCAAAATCAGTGGAGCTCCCCTTCAGGCATAAATAACCTCACCCCAGTGTCAGAAACCTTACAGGCATCATAGTAGAAAATCAAAGAATAAAACAGCCTTGTGTACTCTAATGGAGTTTCACCTTATGATATTCAGTTCATATGCAGTTCCTATTGTGTGATGCAGAGTTGTAATTTCCTTTTTTGGTCTTCCCAATTTCTTCAAACTGCCTCGTGTCCTGTTTCGGTTATTCATAAAAACATATAATACAAAACTTGAGTTATTTTCATCTTTAACATTATCTTCAAATGACTGTAGGATGAGGAAAGTTAATGATGGCCACATCAGGGTCTGCATGTCACATACAGTAGCTGCTGTAGCTAGGCAACAAGTCCATCCAGACTTATGAAACAGATGAAAACTGGTCACAGCCATATTAGGTTAGAAAGCAGTTTTTATTTCTCATGTGTAATGACCTTCTCTGCCATCACCGTCAAACATGGGAGTTCCAGTAACATCCAGTAACGCTCAGTATGCAATCAAACTCACTTTAGAAGTATTGAAACACAAAAGCTGTTTTTGTTGCATGGATTTTCTGAAAGAAGAGAGCTTACAGAGTTTTTTGTGAACACATAATGGTGCTTTATAAAATCGCACCAGTGGGAACTCTGTACAGACGTCCAACGTCCCCTGAGGATGAATCCTAATGCATCACCGCCTCGGCCAAAATTTGTTGGCAAGCCATCAAATAGCCGGCATATCTCAGTTTGGATGAGAGTGGTGAAAGAACCGACCAACCGACAGACGAGCTTTGCCATCTCTTTAAACTAGCACAGCTAAAAAAAAAACTCTAAGTTCTAGAGTAAAGAGACATTTTAGAGACAATTTTGTCAAGTCAGGCAGAATTGTTTTAATGTCTACAAAAGAAAATGAGAAAAAGGTATGTTTAGTTTTACGTCGGTGACCTGCAGGGTTTTTCTACGGCGACAGCCACAGATCCAACCTTGTATCATCCTTTAATCCACAACTTTGACAAAAGGTATACCGGCTTTCGGTGCAGCAGGCAGCCATCTTCTTCGACTCAAAGCACGCATTGATCATTCAGGTGAAAGTCGCAGCTGTAGGATCTCCACCAGGCGGTCGGGGATCCTGACACTGCAAAGCGGAGTGTTAGCTGATGTGTGCTCTCCTGGAGCTGCTGCTGCGGCTGCTGCTGCCATACACCAGAAGGAAACTGCAGAGCATTAACTTATCCGGATGCTTTTTATCACACAGATATTCAATTCTTCCTGTCATAGCAGGGAATATTAATGCAACTTGTTTGAGAACTTCTTTTCTTTCTCATTCATTTACTGTTTGTTTGTGATACTGTAGGGGGAAGTCGAGCTGCTGCCAACCATGGGAACGTTTTAATCAAACTATAACCTCAATCTAATTATTCAGCGGTTGAGTTATTACACTGCACCTTTAGAAATACAATCCTGGGACGATTACATTAATTTCACAGAATATTAGATTTTTTTTTTCTGCACCCATTTTACCTCCCTTTTCTTTTCTCATCCTTGCCTCTCCACCGGGATTTGCTGAAAAATGAACCAATATTGCCGGCAGCTCTGTGATCCAGGGTGATAGATGGAAAGGAGGAAATTATTATCCTTACTGTGAGGCAGAGGAGTGTGTGTTTTCAAACACTGCGCCTCTGTCCTTCTAATGCACAGTTATATAGAATGAAATGTGCTTATAGAATGAAAAGGCTTCTCGTCTTTTAACAGACTGTCTTTGAATGTAAGGATAAGGTTTCTAATTAAAGTCCTAATCATCACGATCTCTGGGGTTGAATTGTTTCATTTCCGCACCTACAGTTTGGAGAAAGTCCATTAGAACTCGTCTAGGTCCGCACAGAGCTCTGACCCTAAACCCCAGTGGGATGAACTGGAATGCCGACTGCGGGCCGGGTCTTATCAGCCGGCACCAGTGGCCGACCTCGCTAATGCCCTTACGGGTGACTGAGAGCAAATCCCTGCAGCAGAGTTTCCACATTTTGTCAAAGGTCTGCCCGGGAATCCTTGGAAACGCCAGGTGAAAAAGTTTTCACTCCCTATAAAACCTGCGCAGGACAAATATGTTACAGTTAACATTAGGGACAGACCACGGCTATATATGGGTGTTTTTACATTTACTGTATGTTTTTTTGTAGGTTGAACATTAAAGTGTCTTATTAAAACACCTTTCTTGCTCAGTTTTATACTACTTCAGGTGAAGTAGTATAAAGGGCGACACTTAGTGAGGAGGATGTGGTGGCTACGGTTGTTTTTTGTCTTAATAACAAAGGTAAATTGTGACATGTACATTATGTAACTTGTGTTATGTACCTGTGTACATCGTGTACATAAGTTAAGTTGCATAAGTATAGTTATTTTAAGTGTTTTCTCCAACCTATCCAAACTGCCTGGTGTGCCTGTCGCTGGTCGTGTTGTTTTGGGAACAGTGACAAGCCGTTCTGAGAGTCACTGGCAATAAACCTTCTACATATTCTGGCATTTTTATGGGGATGAGTTGTTTTGTGAGTGCCAATTTCTGGCTTCTGTCTGTGTGAGTTTGCATGTGTTGTTTCTCTTCTTTTAGTGTGTTTTATGTATATTTATGTCACAATAAATGTTAACTTTTGGCTATGATGGAGGTTACAGTCGACAACTCCCTAACCATTAAAAGGCGACTACTTTTTGCATCTGCAGTGAACTTTTTAGCGTGAGACGTCAATAATGTGTTGCCAAATCATCCAGTATGGATGTAGTTGTTTGGATTCAGACATTACCTGCAGATAGAGACCATGTAAATACAGACATTCCCTGCGGAGATTAATAAAATCGTATTATTAAACTGCAACTTTCTCCGCTTTGAGCCAATTTGTTTACCCGTCCTGCCACCTCCGTCCTGCACGTTTGGGTGACTTCTCCTCCCTATTACAGTCAGTCATCTCGACGAGCTCCCTCCCTCACCGTGGTGTCTAGCCCGAGGCGGAGGTAACCAGCATGGCATAGAGAAAGCAGATGGCAAACACGGACTGTGTGCAATAAACTAAAAGCGGCGCTTATGTTCTTATTCGTTTCTGAACGGGCCGCGTCTGCTGCATATTTAGCGCCACTGTATTTCTTCTCTTAAAACCCGGCTCAGGCATTCAACACTCGCCTACAGCGAAGCATCACAAACATCACTGAAGAGCCAATTTTAGGCAAATGGGACGGAGATGAATAATGTCATAATGTATAATGGATTCATTTTCCTCCTCATTTAGTTATTTATCTCAGTGTTGGATATTGCTAGTTCAGATAAGCATGTAATATGAACACATACAGCTGCTCTTTAAGTCATGTTGGTAAATGTAATGATCCTGACGATGTGGATGATTATACTGTCTGTACTGTGCAGAGCTCTGTGCTATTAAAGAAGATGCCACAAGTGTTGGACTACTTCAGAGATTTTGCACCAAAGGTTTCTTCTTGCAAGTATCAATGACACATCATAATACATGTGTTTATTTTTGAGGCATAGAGGCATCCGACAGCTTTTCCTCCTTCCATTTCGATGCATGATTAAATAAAATACTGTATGTTTGAGGGTGACAGTTTAAGGAGTTACGCTGCTACTCCAGTTTAAAGCTCCAGTCCAGTGTATTTTGGCATTTGATGGAAAGTTGAGCAGTGAAGTTGTCGAGTGGCAGTAAAAGTACAGCGCAGTTTACAGTTTGACCATGAATATACTCGACCCTACTCAAGAAGACCTTAAAACGCTGCCATGGCTATCTATACAGTATATGTGCTATTGCTGTCCGTGCTGATGCTGGTGATCCTGCTAAATCGGCAGTCTGGCTGTCAAGGAAATGGGTTATATCCGACTATTATTCACTTGTCTATTTGAGAAAGAACATTAACTGTTAAAAAGGAAGTAACACTGGCTGGAGCGGGGCTTTAAGTTCACCTTATAGTTAAAGTAATTCTTTCTTTTTACATCTTTGCAAGTGCAGTTAAATGTTCTGTTTCCATTATATGCCATAATTATGTAATAACCAGTCTTTAGAGAATTGCATTCGTCTTGGGAAATGTAAGACTGGTGCAGCTTAGCATTGCATGATAGCTTAAAACGATTTAATCACACCATATTCCCTCTGAATGTCCAGATGGCTATTTTTCCTCTGTATAAGGAGGATGTATTAGAAGCTGCTGTGCTGTTTCTTCGCCCCTCTGTATCACAGGTGGGATGGTTGAGAGGAGGCATCCATTCTGGACCATTCTTCATCCTCTGGGATTCTCCCCAGGTATGTGAAATGTGCTTTGTGTGAACGTCTAATGAGTCTTTTAGTGCTGGCACTTACAGACCTGCACACTGGAACCCCGCCGATTCTCCATGAGGCGGCGGGTGAGGAATGATGAGGACGCTGTTCCTTTGTTGGGGCGGTACGGTTAAATGGGCTCGCCAGGATTGGTCGCGCACCTGCAAACACATTTGCTGTGCATGTGTGTAACTCTGGCTAAGCAGAAGCTACACCAACTAATCATTAATCAAGTGAGGATACTTCAAAACCTTCCATAGTCTTAAGTGCCTGCCCTTTAAATCGCCAAATCAGTATTTTGTTTGCTGCACAACAACCTTCTGTTAATTGCAATCACGATTTGTGTTTTTACAATTAATGAAGCTTAATCAAGTGAGATGCTGGCATGCTTATTCCACTGCATCAAGTCAGACGCTCCCTTTACATAGTAAGCTATCAAGTCATTGGTGATTAAAGGATTGATTGGGTTAATGTTCTAACCTCGACACTACAGGATGACTTGGGCGGATAATATGTTCAGCCCAGCCTCGAATCAGGAACATCCCCCGCAATTATTTGGAGCGGTAAATCTGACCCAGAATCTGCCCAATTATCCTCCATAGTGTGCCAACATAACTGGTCTCATGGCTCCAAACTCACCGTTGCTCCAGGCAAGAAAATTTTCACTACAAAGGAAAACCTCCAAATGTAACTGAGCTGCATTTGGTATGCTAGATAACGCACTTTCATTTGTTTGCATGTTGTGGTCACACTGCGTGACTTTTGGTCTTATTTTCCTCAACTTAGCAAACATTATCGATCATGCGTCTAAATAAACAGTTGACTGCTTCAATTTAAGATGCTGCACGAATATAATAAGGGCAGGTGTTACAGCAGCATTCACCCAAATCTCACCTGGGGGGGTGTAGTAGTGTAATACTCTCTTACTTTATGGTATTTTTTAAAATCACAGTTGTTCTCCTGGGAGGACGAGACATGTTGACAGTTAATGTTTCTGCAAACCACAGATTCACGTTCACGCGTTGCAGCTGACAGGGCTGCACTGCAACACTTGTAAACATGACACCACTGAACATTTTAAGGAGACAACAACTGATATTTTTTATTGCAAATCAGGCCAACTGCAACCTCGCTTGTGACGACAAACTCTGTGTTTTTGACAGACGTCGGGATCTCCACTCTGTTTGTGGGAATCAAAAGTTATTTCAAGCTAAACATTGTTTTCCCAGCTCAAAACAAGAACCACAGAGAGCAATGAAATGACGAGTCGTACCATAAAGAAGTAAAGCGATTGGATTGTAGCAATATAGACGGATCAAATTAAGTTCCTCCTACACACATTTGCACAACTTTAAGAGGACAGTGCAGCCAAGAAAATGTTAAAACTCCTATGGACATTTTTTTTACTTTATGTTGGTACATGAGAAAACATTCACACCTGCCAGTAGCAATGGAAATTTTAAGGACAATCCGGAAATTGGTAAGTCAATCATCTCACAACATACTTTTCTCTGATGATTGATCAGTATAAGGCAAAACATCCTCATAAATATCTTTCAAATGTAATCAAATAACCACAGAAACATGTGTATGCATGTGTGTATCTCCCTGGTGTTGACACCTACAGCTCTGACTCTCGTGGCCTACACCAAGATTTTAGACTGCTCACCTGAAACCGTGTTTGGAAGAGCTGTCTTCATATTTGAGGAGTCGGGCTCACCTCACTATACACTATACGCTGTTGTCATCCCTTGGGTAGAGCAATGCATAACAAAGAGTGTGTGTGGTAAATTTATGAGGCAGCCAGCCCGGCTGTACCTGCAGGCCTGGTGCAGATGACTTTCTGCGCTCCTGTGAGGAATTACTGTGACAGGGCAGCGGAGGGAGGCTGAATGGTGCACAAACAAATGGCTGCGGGACGAGAAACAGGGAGGGGAGGTGCGGTAAAGATTGTACGACGTTGGCATTAAAACTTGATTTATGAGTGACAGCTTTTTGGGCTCAAGCTTAAAGTGAAACTCTCCTCCTCAATCATTACGTGCATTTTCTCTAATTTCCTATGAAACAGCGTTTTCATCCTCAGCGACCTTGGAACAAGCACGATTTTATCAATTGGGATTTTTGGCCGTGCGTGTGCTTCTGCGTAAGCATTTTTGGCCCAGTGCAACGTTTCTCTAAAGTTTAAACCATTTCCCACCCATGCTGTGTGTGTGGATTTGTAGCTAACAACTTTTTGGCATGTTTTGGTCGGTAAATAACAAATCATAAATACTGTATTGCAGATCTTTACAGAGACTCACAACCGAGTTATAAATACTCAGAGGGGAGTGCTGTGCCACTGGCTTCCATTCAAGAAGCTCAAAGTTGCATTGTAACTGTTGTAATAGACGGGAAACTTTATCAGAAAGGCATACATCTATGGAACTGATGTTTTATGTTAATAATTAATGGAACATAAGGATCTTATGGTAGACTTTAACTGTAAGATCTAACTCAAATATGGAAAACAACTATAATATTATATATGTACATAATTTGTCGTCACCAGGTTCCAACACTCAGTAATCTGGATTAAAATGAATATAATAAAGAAATAAAAGCCTTTGCAAATCTCCCAAATTCTTTTATTGCAGCTCCTTACATCACAAAAAGAACAAAAAAGAAGCAATAATGAGCGCCGGCGTCAGATCGCTGCTGATTCTCCAGGCAATCACGCTCAGCCTCTCCATGACCTGTCAGAGTGCTGAATTAGAGTGTTGACCTTTATCTGACACCAGCTGGAGGAGAAGTGGCAGGCGAGGCGGAGGAGGAGGAGAAAGAGGAGGAAGAAGAGTCGAGGAGGGAAAAATGTGCGTTGTGATGACACATCCGCACAATCAGAGGTGGGTGATGACAAATGTCAACTGTCAGATTTGACAGGGATTAAAAGTCTTTAAATTTCGTTTTATAACGCGATGATCGTTACATGAGTCAAGGTTTATGTCACAGTTTGATGCTTAACGCTGATGATGAATTGCTTTTATTGCTAAACTTTGTTTTACTTTGCTTCTCTTACTCATTTCTTAAATCCAGGTTAAAATTATCTCAATGTCACATGATAAAATTAATGAATACATTATTTATTAATTTGTAAATTAAAACTATTCAGTTTGCCAGAAAATCTTAATTAAACCATTGTGAGGGTTTAAAGGAAACAGATTCTGAAGTGGTGCTACAATTAAATTACTTTCTTCTTTCTTGCTAATAGAATAAAGGTTGGCATGTTCCGATCTCGTTCTGTGCACATGTTTAAGCTGCACTTTAAGCTCTTTAAGAGGAAAATGAGACAGCTGATGCCAGGCCCCTTCCTATTAGAGCCTGTGGACCCATGAGCCAAAATGTTGAACATGATGGCTTCGATCAAAATATGAATTGCAATCTCTCCACGATTCAAAAGACTCCAGCTGGAGGTCAGAGAATGAGAGTGAGAATTGGACTGAGGACGCACACACACTGGACACTGTGAGGTAGCATTGGAGTGTTGTAAGTTATCTGACATTGAACTTCATATATACACACAGAAACAAAAGGTTTTAACATTGTTTCACATTGTCATCAAGTCCTCAACTTCAGCTTGGTGATAATAACACTTTGGTCAGGTCCAATTCATCACCCTGTTTGCTTACTTAAGTTTACATGGTACTAATTTATCGTAAAATGTTCCGATGGAGTTTGATGTACATAAGTACATACGTTTTGCTGTATTTTAAATTAATAAATGAGTCTGAAAGCTTTCATGTGCATCTGTTACCCAACCAGACGATGTAGCTGATTCAACCATCAACTACATCATTTAAAGCCAAGTTAAAGTTATTTCAACTTTGTTTTGGAACTAATGAAAAAACCCCAAATGCTTTGTTTGCCATCCATCCATCTGTCTTTCTGTTTGCAGGTTTAGGATCAGAGTCACAACTGGGTAAGCAGAACATCCCAGATGTCTGTTCCTCCTGGTGCTTCCTCCAGATGCAGGACCAAAGGAAGGTCCTCCAAGACCCACTGGGAGATTCAGTCCCTCCAGCTCAGACTCCGCCTGAGGTTTTCTCCCATTTGTTCATGCCTGAGGGGAGGTTCCCCAACTGGCTGCTGGATTCACTATGCAACATACAGAGGAACAGATGGTGTATTACATGTCAGCTGCTGATGACACACTAATTGCTTTCCTATGTTCAATAGTAGCATAAACTTTGGATGTAGTTGTGCGTTTTGACAGAGTGCACACACTGTGTTGTTTCATGAAGCTAATGTGGAAAAATGTTTATACTTTATTCCATTATGTCGAGCTATAAGTGGGTAAAACACTTTCAGCCCTTCTGTGTCTCCATCTTCACTTGTATTATAAACTGATGCAACTAAGATGGATTGTTTGATTTCATTGTCGAGTTTAATTACATTTAGTCTGGAACCTCATTCAGTGACTGTCGGCCTCGTCGGAGCTTCAGTCTGCTCTGATCGGGTCTCCGTCTCTTGTCACTGTGGAGCTAAAAGCTCTTCAACATATCAAATGTGCTTGCAAATTTAGCCTTGAGTGTGTAAAGCAATATTATTTTCAGTTACATAGTACCAGACAGTCAAGCTCTCACAGTTATAGTGCAACACATCCTCGTATTTAAATGACTGAATAGGTCAATTGTCCAGTCACACGGATTTCCCAGAGCTACATGACAGTTGCATTGTACTGGCCCTTTGTCAGGCTAAAGTCATTACAATACTTAAAGGGATATTCCAGTGTAAGTTTAATCCATGGTCTAACACACCGTGAAACTGTGTTAGTCTCCCTCTCAAGAGATCAAGTTAGCAGACCGCTAATTTACGGAGTTTTATCAACCTCAGAAACGACCGCACGACAACAATACACTGCAGTAAATGGATCCAAATATAAACCGCCACCAAAAAGCCACAAATAATGCTCAGAACAGCACCAAACTTCAGCAACAGTACAAATAGGGTCTCAGCACATAGTCCGGGGCATCTAACCTCTGCTAGCTGGATTTCTACTGAAAAGCTGACTAAACTTACCACTCTTCTGCAGCAGCTTCCTGTTGACGGGAAGTCCCGACGAGTCGATTACCGAGTGCAGTAGAGTTCCGCGGCTCATGGATGAAAATGTATGATTATGACTCCATGGAAAAGCAATCAAAGTTCATATGTGTCTTACCTGCCAGTTTATAACAGTTATTATCGAGAGCGGACAGGGAAAAGAACGGAATTGAGCATTTCTAACCGCACTTGGTAATCGTCGCGTCGGGACTTCCCCGACCCGGAAGCTGATGGAGGAGAGTTGAAATCTGTTTTTAGCTTCCCAATAGAAATCCAGCTAAGCTAGCGGAGGTTAGATGCCCCGGACTATGTGCTGAGACCCTATTTGTACTGTTGCTGAAGTTTGGTGCTGTTCTGAGCATTATTTGTGGCTTTTTGTGGTGGCGGTTTATATTTGGATCCATTAACTGCAGTGTATTGTTGTCGTGTCCTTTGCTGTGGCAAAACATGTGGCCACTAGAGGCTGCCACCTCCCAAGAAATATGCATTTGTGTTGAATAAGCTGCTGTTTTCTAACGAGGATGGGCTGCTATATTCTTGTATGATTTTTAACGATACGTATAAGCATCCTACACCCTCTGCAGATTTTCCACATTTCTTCTTCACCATCTTGATTAACAGTTGGACTGCTTCTGGCTGTCTGCACCTCCCAGCTGACTCTCCTTCACCTTTTTAACACCGACTGTTTTTTTTTAAGACTCCCTCCTCAACATGCAGCGGCGAGAACTCTCACTTGAAACTCTGCTCAACAGAACACTGGAGCAGACGAGCGATTAAATAACTGAACAAAATAAAGGATGGCGTTATGAATGTAGAAGACATTTTAATCATTTTCCAGCTTTTCTTTAAAAGGAGCAATCAAATACAACCAAATATTGAATCTGAAGATTGAATAATGCGGAGGCGGTCTGATTATATTTCTTTGTAACAGCATTATTTACTTATTTTCTAATTGGCTCATTTATTTCATACTTCCCATTATAATTGTCTTTTTGTTGAAATCATTAATCTGTTTTTTCACCCTCTCTTGTTTTGCCTTTTGTGTTTCTAGTCTAATAATAAAAAAAACATTTAAGAATCATTATTTAATTGTATTTCTACAGGTAGGACTGGTGTGCTCCCCCTCAGGGAGTCGAGTCGTGAGTAATCTTCAGCACTGTCTTGTTTAACAAGGATGTGGTGGATGTCTTCCTAAAGACAGACATGACCCTTGGAGAGGCTGTTATCCATCCTCTGAGCTTGAGTACATGTGCGGGTGTGTGAGCGTGCACAAACACACACACACAAACGCACACACAGGTGTGTTTTTGGCAATCCCTTCCATTGACTCGGCGCCAATGTTTCCGCTTGGCTGAACATTAAATCTAGTGAAGGGGTGAGTTTATTTTCTTTGCTTTGAAAGGCCATATTTATCGTTTTCAATTATCTCGGATCCATAAAAGCTGACCCCTGCTCTCCGCCGTGCTGTCTGAACCGCTGGAAAAAAGGGGAAAAACGAGACTGTGCTCTCTGTGTGAAAGATTTTGTGATCGGTGTCTGTGTTTCCACCCGGCGTTCATGAGCTTCTATCAACGCACTCATCCATGTGTGTGCAAAACATGCATTTGTGCCCTGAAATGAACTGAGTGTTATCTAATTCCTCTTCAGACCGTGAAATCCACACACACACACACACACACACACACACACACCATCATCGCTCTCCACAGACCCGCAAGTACACCCCCCCCCTTTACTCCGTGCGATAGTAACAACACACTTCTGATGTTAATAGTAAATTAATAACAGCCTTGATGTTAAACTCTCATTATCTTGTCATGAGATGTGCAGCCTGCCTGGGGGCGCACAGCCGACGACGCTTCTCTTTGAACGGAGAGTGTATCAGCCCAAACCCCCTCTGTTAGCCATTTCAAAGCAAATGCTGCAATGGACAGAAAATGATGCCATCTGCATAAGAGTGTGACTCCCACCCACTCTCAGCACTGAACATAATCTCCTTTTTATGTTGATTGTCTGCACTTGTGATTATGAAGTTGAACACTGCGTCTGTGTGTGTGTGTGTGTGTGTGTCTGTGTGTGTGTGTGTGTGTGTGTCTGTGTGTGCACCTGTGTCCACGTCTGCTTGCTCTTAATAGTTTATAAAGGAATGGTAGCCGGAGCATGCAGATAAAACTAACAGCTTGTCTGGCGGAGCAGGACAAGAGAGTACACATTTGGAGAAATGCATCGTTGAGAAACGCTTGGTCCATTTAACAAAATCACTGGGTGGAGAGGGCGGCCATTACACACACAGCGCTTATTGTTAAGTTGTTAGCAAATGTAGCTGCAGTGCTTTGGAGCTCGATGAGGACCAGTAATATTATCACTGCTAATGGGTATGTGACACGGACACCCAGCGATGGCACCGATAACGCGTATACTCATACCACTCTAAGCTTTTATATAATATACCGAATGATGACCGCGGCAGAGGTTAACCCTTAAATCTCCTTGTTTTTACTGTCTTTATTTGCAGGCACATGGCACAATATGTCCATGTGTGTGCCACACTGTATTTCTAACTAAAACAAAGACGCATTTCCATATAACTTAGGTGTTTTGAGATGATGAGGGCCTTTTTTATTCTAACAGCGGGGATAAGAGCCCCCAAAACATCAATGCTGCCATTCTATATAATCAACTTTGACTGGTGTGTTTCAAGCACAAGGGGTCAATATACAGTGAATTTTTAGAGGCAGTGATATCAATCATATTCATTTGCATTCAGTGTGAAAACACTGCTGCGAGTAGAATATAAAAGAATATTTATTGATTCAGTAAAAAAATCGAATTACATCGAAACAGACACAGTAGAAAGAAGACAGACACTTTGAAACCGGAGGGTTGGCTTCACTCGGTGCCAGTAATAATCTGACTTCATAAAATGTATTTGTGCCGGGCAGTGACTCACTGTTGGCTCCCGCTGCGCTGCTCTGAAGCAGATCCCGAAATAAACTGGGAGGCAGCCACCATAGGAGACATTTACTTTCGGGATCAATAGCATATCACCATACCATTAGTCAGACCTGTTTAATGCACTCTAAATTTAACACAGAGTATCTGCAGGGATTATGGCGGGTTTTAAGGAGATTTCCCTTTTCAATAAGTGTCTGTTCAGTCGCTGTTTTTAGCAGGATGAAGTTACACATTGCTTATTGAGCCTGTGGCCTACTGATGAGTCCTCGCATTAGCATTTTGAGGTGGGTGTTGGTGGTGACATTGCCCACAATGTTTTCTGAAGCCTAACAGAGTTGTTTTTGCACCGAAACCTGACCAAACTTTGACTGCATGTCAAAAGTGGAGGATGAGGATGCATTGTTTTTTTTATCCGGCCTCTGCTAGGTGTTTTGCGAGTTGATGGTTGCTGCAGCTGAACAAAGAAAGAAAAGACTGATGACGTAATATCAAGTGGAAATCCAAATAAATGTAATGATATAGAGAAGAGGGGGTTCACTAATCAGAAGGCCAGATTTGATTCCTGGATCCGCCTTCATGTGGAAGTGTTCTTCGATACTGCATCCATGTTTTTTTTTATGCAAGTCCATCCACTATTTACTACGTACCATAGCTGTTTGCACAGCTAGTGCCAGTTACTGATTATGTCAAGAAAGGCAACATCAATCTAGAAAATGTCAAACCATTTTTCAGGTCACGTTATGTTAGCTACTAGCAAACAAACTTATGTCTGCGCCACTGACAACCACAAATATCTCTTTGGGAACGCTGGTTATAACATTATAATTTGGCTGAGTAAAGTTAGCGTTATTCATATCGCAATCAATCAACGTATCATAATGATCAGACAAAGTAAACCTAATGTGAGACAACAAATGACTTTGCACAAGGTTACTTTCATAACAAACATTTCTTTATCCAGTGAGTAGTGAGTGTTATTTAGTTACTGTCTCAGAAGACATCATTTACTTTTGGCCCTTTTGCAAATGGTTTCGATCTCTGTGAGGTCCAAAAAACACACCTGCAAGTATCACTCATCGTCATAGCTGCTGCCAAGAGAGCTTAAAGAGTGTTGCACTAATGGTCAGGCAAATTCTTATTCCTCATTTAAAGGGCAACACAGAGAGCTGGTTATAGCTTAATAGCAGCCAACATCGATATTCTTTTAATCTCCATCTTACAGTGGCACTCATCCTCCTCCTGTATAGTAACTTTGGAGAGCCAGCCTGCCTCTTCAAATCTTTCAGAGCACTGAAAGTTTGTGAGGACTCCGTCTTCCTCATCGTGTCACCGTCCCTGTCGGCTGTCAGGATCTGTCCCTCAGGCAATCTGCAACCCCCTCCTCCAAGTGAAGCTATTACGGCAGATTGTGTGAGATGATGGCCAGCTATTTTCTCCTCACAGTATTTAGCGCTATTTATTGTAGATATTCCTCCCATTGTTGTTCCCGTCTCTTCAGATGGAGGGCTTGTGTGGCGGATAATAGTTTGTGAGCGTGTGCTGTTTGTGATGGCGGTGCTGTGAACCCTCTGTAGGGCTACAGTAACCTCTGTCTTCAGATAATCTGCCAATTACCAAGTTCTGCTCGGTGTCAGGAGACCCCTCCCTTTCTCTCGCTGTCTCCATGGTAACCTCTTCAGGGGCCGGCGGTATGACTGTGGAGGCAGGATGAACTCAGGGATTACCATCCGACAATAACTGCAGGTCCTTCCTTTATCCAAAGTCACACTGGGCAACAGTCCCGAGTATTTTACCTCAGTCACATTTTTAATGCAATGATATAATTTGTTTAACCTGGAGATAACAAACTGTATCAATATCCTTAAAAGGATCATTCATAGCAGGACTGATACCTGAAGGAAAACATTTAAGCTTTTATCAATGTTATGCTTTTCTATAATTCTACACCACGTTATGTTAATTATAGAAATTATGTAGCTTCATCTCAACCATCTGCAACATTGCAATGCAACTTTCATGTTGATGCATCAGTAAGAATAATCAAATAATAGAATATATGTGAAAATAAACATTCAGTACATTTTATCCATAATACTTGGAGTAATTTTAGTTAAGTTCTTATTCTTATCAAGTGTGATATGACAAACCCTGTCAAGTGTTGCTGTGATGTGTTTATTTAAAGCACAAGACAGAAAGCCTAATAATTCTTAAAAATGCAATAAAGCAATGCAAGTTTCTAGCTGTCTGCTGCTGAAACTCTTAAATAAGCCTATAAGGATATTTGTATACCTAAGACACACACACACACACACACACACACACACAGAGAAATGTATAATGCATGTCAGTCAGACATTTGCTGAGGTAATCCGTGGTGCCTGTGTGCAGGTTTATGTACCATGCACTATAAGAACTGCAGAAAAAAGGCTAAATCTCACCTCAGCAGACCTCAGTGCTTTAAGAGGAGTGGTTGTGGAAATTAATGCAAAATTGATTAGGGGAAGAAAAAAAGACATGAGGTGTTATTGACAAAACACCACAGCGGACTCGGTGTGACATTAATGTCTCAGAACCAAGAGCATCGATTCAGTTGCCCTTTTTTTTTCCTTTAAATTCAGAATAACCAAAAAATATCTAAAACTTTTAAAATGGATCATACCTGACCAGATCTCATTAAGAACCTCACCTGGCAGAGAAAGCCACAGGCACCTGACCCATTACCACAACATCCCCAGAGACTGTCTGGGTAATAACAACCGCCGTCAGGACTGGAAGGTCACATGTTACCTGGAGTAATGTGGGAGGGGAGGTGTCGGCTCCACAAATCACCATTCAGCCCACAGCTCCGTGTTCAAGGTCTCCTCAGTTCATTTAAATTATTTCTTGTCACATTCTGTTCACCCTGGTAGCGCCATCTCCTTTGTTGAGCTCTAAAAAAAATCTTAAACACATAAATGACAGGACATAACTTGATAAAATTGCTTCCAAATCGACACATTTGGGATTTTTAAAAAAATGTCCTACCTCCCTCATCCTGTACCAGTGGGAGATCTACTGTAGGGTTTAGGTGATTGGGGGAGAGACAATGTATGTACATACATTCTTAAGCTACTGTTGGAATGAGAATAGGTGGATTCACCTTGATTTACATATTCATCCCATCATGTGTAAATCTCACAGGAGTCAGTAAAGCGTTGGAAGTGAAGTGGGACATGCATGTTAAAACCTGACTTAAACCTAAAGATCTGTGAAGTGTTTAATCTCAGCATGATGACTTCCAGAGTCAATACAGATGATGTCAGCAGGGAGACTTTGACAGTGACATGAATAACATGCTTAAAACTTTGCGCAGAGCTTTGTCGTTTCATATTGTTGAGTTGAGACGAGGATTACCTGGGAGTGTCACGTGGTTCGGCGGTTCTCCGTCTGCTTTTTGTGGCTCGTTTAAACAAAGTCTGTGTTACACTCGTATTTACTGACGAACTCACGAGGATCGTCTGCTCACATACTTCAAATACAACACACAGATATCCAATAAGCAAGCGTTAAAGCATCTGGTGTGCCTGTATTGTGATGTATTTCAAAGTGAAATGAAGTGTGGGAAAATTGTTTAATGATTGATTGGATCACTTACAGGACGGTACGGCTCAGCATGCTCAAGTAATCGGAGAATCCCACTGATACAGAGCTTCAGAGGATCGCTGTGCTCTTTACCGACTCCCCTCCAAATAAATAAGCCCCCGACCGACCACACTCTTCTGTAATGCACACATCTGTCAGCTGAGAGACGAGAGGGATTATTTATGAGTTATAAACAGGCGACTTCCAAATGCACTGTCAAACTGTCAGATTGTCTTTTACTTTGAAGTATCTCCTGCTCACCTGTTTCCACTGTCACCATACGCTCACCCATTTCTATTTATTGCCAGATTATTTAGTTTGTGTAAGCATCATCTTTACAGCTTTATGTTCCGCCTGCCTGATCCAGCCTCACCTTTGGACTGCTCCCTCTCTGCCCGATACCTTTTTGGACAACTTTCTCTGTTTTGACTTCCTGCCTAGTCATCACTTGACGCCTGAGTACTTTTTTAACCTTGTAAAAAGTGAGTAAAAAGGCTCGTCTTTGCTTCCAGCAGCAACCGTGTTACAATCTGTATAAGTTGTACGTACCATATTGGCATTTTTACAACTAGTTTCATAACACGTTGGCATTATATGTGCTGACTTTCCTGTGTCAAGAGGTGCAGCGATGGAGCTACAACCAAGACAGTTACGGATTTTAAAAAAGGTTGCATAAATGAACCCACTAGATATTTTAAAGTGGACCTCAGGAAAATGTCCAGCTGTGTTTCTCTCTCTGGACAAAGACGTTTGTCAAGATACATTTAAATGCAACACGATATCTGGGGGTTTGCAGAATCATCCAGTTCCAACATTTTGCTGGCGATACATTTATGCGTGCGTCTGGGCTCAGAATAAATCGGGCACATGAAAAACAAAAAGATTCAATAAGTGAATAAATCTGCAGAGTCTAAATCACGGTTCGTTTGTTCTTCCTCTGTTACTCAACCACACAGACCGTATTAATTATCATATGAACAATGAGAGATTTTCTGACTGATGTGTGTGTGTGTGTGTGTGTGTGTTCGAGTGTGTGTCTGTAAGCGCTGTTGGTCTGGCAGTGGCAGCAGTCAAGCATGGGCAGTGAATAACACACACTGTTACAAACAAGTAGTGCATTAGCAAGGGCCATTACCCCCATCTCTCCCTCTGCTGTGAGCACACACACACACACACACCCATGCAGACACTCAGACACAGGAGATGTAATGGACTGTGTTCTGCGGAGCTCTGATGGTAATAAATGTGAGCTGGAATGTGAGAACAGTGAAAAGTTGGCAGCTCTTGTCAGCAGACTGTGAGGCGTCTGAGGTCAGCTGTGGTTGAGGGATGACAGGAGGGTTAACAGCCTTCATTTGGTTAATTATTTAGTTTTGACGACAACATCCAGCACTGCTTTTAACACAGAATGTGAAGCCCTAATTGTGGGTCACTTATCAAACTCTTACTTTAATACCTACGTTGTATTGTGTGAAGTACAAACCTGTCTCTTATTTCTGGTGATATTACCATTCTGAGCCATTTAATTGGGGGCTGCACAAATGTGCAATTTCATTAAAAAGTAATTTCCATATTTTTCCCTTCAGCCAAGTAAGTTTTTACCATGTTGGAGTTGTTTCACTGCATTAACCTTTAACCTTCACACCAGTGGCTCCATCTCCACCATCTCCGTCTTTTTCTCTCATGCTTAGTATTGTTAAAACCCAAAAGAGCCTTTTCTTATTTCTTCTAGTCAAGTCAATTTCATTTATACAGCACAGGAAACAAAAGGAGAGCTGCAGAGGAGGGAGCTTTCTCTCAGGCAATAGATGTTCCATGTTCAGAACAGACCAACAAAAGAGTATCACATTAAAATGACAAAACATCCGATACAGATTTCAAGATGTATGTGAAGAGTGAGGATCCAGAAGGCCGCCTGCACACTGTGGGTGTTCTTTAGATAAAATACCAGGTAGTTTAAGCATTGTAAAGCTTCTGCTTAGAAAATTAAAATGTGAAGGACGGAGGATAATTTGTTATGCTTTGTAAATAGATATTCCCCTGATATTCACCAAGTTCTCATCTTTATTCATATTCGAAATTGTGTGTCGCCTTGTGCTGGAATTCATGAAAAAAACTGGGTTTTTGTATTTACACAACCTTTTTTACTGTATCAATGTCATATTTAATTACCAAATATATTGCATAATGTTTTTAATCAAGGGAAAAAGAAAGTGCAAAAAATAAAAAACCGTTGCTCACCAGAAGAAGTCTCATTATTTGTAGTGTCTGTAAAATAAAGAAATCCATGAACAACAACAACAGAAACTCCCACAGTTGTGTAATGATGACAACCAGATGGAAAAGCCTGATGTTGGGAGCAAAATGCAACACAATAACTTGACCTTAATGCCAACAAAACAAACAAGAGCAACATCATCTCTGGTGCTGTACGACAGTTTTATCATATCCACAAAAGAGTCACTAAATACCAAAATGCCGTCTTGAAAAACATTTCTGCGCTGAGCTCCATTTCGCGATAACTAGCGAGAAGTGATGACAAAACAGCAACTTAAAGTTTCTAATGTGTTTGATTTTGTATTGCTGTAAACACAGCTGCAGTCCAGGCAGGACTAAATAATAAATGGTAGGAACACCTCGTGTAGTCAGTGAGAAACAGCCTCGTAGTTGTTCCTGAAAGTATCGTAAACGAATCATTCTCCAACAACAAGTAGGATTCTTGCAGCAGTGGAGAGAGCTCACTTCTTACTGATTCATAAATATAAATGAACTGAATCTTTAGGAACCTTTTCCCCCCCCAAAAAAGCTCCTTGTAAAACACGACTAAAAGCATGTTTCCCTTACAAAAAAAGTCTCTAACCTTTTCGGTTCTACCATCACATCAAGTTATCATCTCATACTTTTTATTCTACATTACCTTTGAAATATCTGATAGTAAATGTGTCAAACCCTGTAAAACCCAAGTATAGAAGATCTTTCAAATGTTCTTATAAGAAGTCATTGATTCAGAAATGAAAAGGTTTTCACAAGATTTTCTTTCATTTATATATATTTAATCTTTTAGTCATTCTTTTAGGGAACCTCGTCTCCTGGACCTGGTTCACAGAATTCACAGAACACCAGCAGGGTTGATTGCTTACTAAGTCCATATATTTATTTGTATGTATGAGTATTTGAATGCGTGCTGCTTCGGTGCTGATGCAGCATGCACTCTGCAAAATAACTACAGGAGTGACTTAAGTTATCAAATAAATAAATGTACAAGGAACAAAAATTGACTCTAAAATGTTGTAGAAAGACGTATATACTCAAGAAAATAACAGCCAACTCAAAATTGCACTTTCATACAGCACACAGGTGAATGCACTTAGTTACAGTCCATCTCTGTCGTATTATACTTCCCATTTATATATATAGTATTTTCATTAAATCAGTTTTTTAAGAAAAAAAGGGAAAGAGAAGCGTAATATTTGTACTAGCTATAATAGAAAACCCATTTTTTTTTCCCTTTTTAGAAAATTGGTGCAATTTTGAAAGAGAAAGCAAAGGAAATGAGGCTACTTTGAACTAAATTCAGATCTTTGTAGTCACATCCTGGAGGTACTGACATGCCGCACCCATAATCACAGCCTCTTCCATCAGCCTGTAGGTTAATTGGTAAGCACACAGGTTAATTCTGTGGAGAACAAGCCGTAACACAACCATTACCTGCCCCTCGATCAAAACAGCACCTTAAAAACACCAGAACCTGTTTCATTCTGATGGATTTTGATTCTCAAACACAGTTTTCTCTATTCTCAGTATAATAAATGCATCGAAAACCATCAACACACTGTATAATGATTCAATCTTCCCAGTAGAGAGCAGCTCACCGGCGGTGTCGCTGTGAGAAAATCAATACAATAATACCCTGAGAGCGAAGTGACCAATCAGAAAGATCCCTGTTGGATTTAATATTGAGCTACATTGTCAATATTCTAGAACAATATTCTCTTTGAATGTGGCTCATGTAAACCTTGTTAAATTGTTCAGTACAGTCCTCGAGTAAATGTTCTCAGACATAAAAGTGGATTT
Organism: Sparus aurata; assembly: GCF_900880675.1. Lineage (NCBI taxonomy): Eukaryota > Metazoa > Chordata > Actinopteri > Spariformes > Sparidae > Sparus > Sparus aurata. The sequence goes on from NC_044201.1 coordinate 28,891,379, forward strand.
ATCTCGACTTTCTCTTCTCAACCTGTCTGCAGCAATCAAAGTTGCTGACAACCACTGTAATGTACACTGATTCTCTGATGTCTGATTGTTGAACAGAAGAGTAAGAAGGATAATTATGATAGCATCTTAGCCTTAGCTAACGTGGTAGCTCATAGGGAAGTGGGGATGTTTAAAGGCGGGTGTCTGATTTTCCTGTGGTGTTCGGTGTGTTAAGAGTGATTTTGTCCGGTCAGATCCGCTCGGAAGGCGTCGGAAGGAGAGATCGTAAATAATGAACATGTTTAATATTTGCGACTAGAAATCCTGTAGTGTGTGGGGTGTTCCGAGCGGAGCCGAGCACGCACAGCATGTGATGTCACGTGTACCGGACCAACGGCCAATCAAGACGCCAGCTGAGTCAGCTGACAGAAGAGGAAGTAAACAAACAAAATACATGGCGCCGGTGAACAGAAAAGTTTCTTGGACCTCCGAAATGGAAGATCAGCGTCAAGTTGTTTTGTTTTTGTTTTTTCAGCCAGTAATAGGCCTAAAACAACCACCACTGCATCTTCCGGTTCCTCCGCCATGTTTGTTTACACTGAAGTCACGTTTGACCACGCGAGATTTGTAATATTGAGCGTGAAGAACCTGATACTCTGCTGAAGAATTAGCGGAGAGAGATGTTGTGCGATCTGTCTTTTGTTATCAAGTGTGTGGTCTCCTAATCTGTGGAGGTTTGAAAAATCCTGTTGTGTGTACCCGCCATAAGTAACGAGGCTCACTTCAGCTCCAATTGTCTTCCCATGTTTGATTAACCAGGATGTAGGGAGAGGTGGTCACTGCTAAGATGGTGACAGCTGATATCACCCACTTTGAGCTTTGTTCTGGCTCTTTAGAACACCAGAAAGTCATTTTACCCACTCCAAATTAGCATTTTCAGGTTACGATGTATTCATCCAGTGACTATCTTTTACCAAGAGTCCCTGTAGCTTCTGTAGGTCTGTACATTCAGACCTCGCAGCAGCTCTGTACATCTTGTAACTTGTAACTGACCCCTGAGTAGCTCTGTTGCAGCAGTCAATGTTAACGCTTTTCTCCGAGCAGCCTGGCAGGGGGAGGAGATCATTACTCATTCGCTCTCACCCCGAGTTTTCCGGTAGCGGCCGGGGATTACAAGTGGTGACCTTTTTAGTTACAAGCCCATCGGACCCTTAAATGAAAATGAAAGCCGCCCTCGGCCAGTTGGTTACAACATCAGTTTTGACGTCGAATATTTTACCTCACTTACCTTGCCCACAACTTCGGCAGAGTGGAAACGCTAATTGGACTTCATGAGGAAATATCTGCAGGAGAAGAGACTCGCACAGTCCTCAAATCTACTCGCCCCAGAGCGGTCAACACTTGTGAGTCCTCGGTCGCATCCAGTCTCTCATCTCACTGTTCGGCTGTATCATCAGCCACGCAGCTTTCCACCTCACTTCTCTCAGCTATTCTCCCATCGATATGTCACCCTGCTCTCTTCTCTGTATTGTCATATCAAACGGAGCCCGGTGGGCGTATTTCAGCGCAACCTTGAAGTGTAATCAAGGGTTGACTTTGGTCTGCTGCGTCACAGTTTTAGACATTACATAAGCTGCCTCACATCATGTTTTATTCAGTCTCGTTCCAGCATTTGAATCATAAGAAAAGAACGGTAGAAAAATAGCGATCACGTGTGCATGTGTGCACAGTTCGGACAAAAAAGGTGCCCCGACTTTACCGTTACAAATGAGCTGTGTACTAACAAGGGTCATTAACCTCATCGTGTTTTTGCCCACATATGTGAACACACACACACACACACACACACACACACACACACACACAGGGTCCCGCTGTGTAATGGGCTCTGTGGTGAGCAGCTCTGATGGTGATGAATGAGAGTATTAACAGTGTCTAATTAGCGGCTAGCCACAATAATATGCTGTGTTCATGGGAGTGAGACAAAGACTGCGTGCTCGTGTGGGCCAAAACGCCGTGGCTGCCATTTATGTTTACGTCTGCTTATTTATGTTGTTTATGTTTTACAATCCGCTAATGGGGCAACAGATCTCATTAGATCTTAATAAGGTTACTGTAAATGGGTTGTACGCTAGTTCTAAACATAATAGATTTAATGGCGGTTTTAATATTAGATTTGATGTTCACTGGCGTTTACCTTCACCGTGGAGTTTGAGCTTTGATGACACACTTTTATTCATCTATTCTTTACACACACACAGAAGATTATTGTTCCTGGCTGGCAGACAGTGGTGGTTAAATTTATGTTACCAGACACCTCAAATGAAAAGATATTCATGCCCCTCAACACAATGAGAAGAAGGGGATAAAGACATGTTGCTATCAAGGAACAGCTCTGTGCTGTGAATATGTTTTTGACTTGCAGCTCAAAAGATGCAACAAATATTTTATCCTCGACACAATTACAAAAGAAATGGCTTCAAAACAAATCAGGTTTATGAGCAACACAAAGAATCATAAAATGGTTTCTGCACTGTAATTTAAGCAATTTGAGCATCAAATACATGTAAAAAAAAAAAAAAGTCTTATCAGTAAACTGTGTTTATACCATTCATGTGTGCAGGGAGCTAACAGGCAGATCTAACGACCTGACTCTAATGAGCATGTGCTCATCAGCCCAAGAAGCCTGAAAAACTCTGTTTGTCTTATGCATTTAACTTTAATTGGAGTGAACATGAAACATGCAGTCTACGTCTCTTTAAACAGCCATGGTTGTTAAGAACTGGGAATGTTAATACAGCTGTTAAAAGGTCAGACGCCAGATATACAAAAAAAAAAAATTGGAACGACCATTCAAGTGAACCCTCAGCATCGCAGAAAAGTACACAAGTTCACAGCCAATTATGTGTTTTTCACAGCACTTTTATACCATACTGCTGTCTATAGAATTACAGCCTTGAGTTTGTAGTGACCAAAAAAGGTATTTTAAACCTTAACATGATGTTTTTCTAACACTAACCAGATTGTTTTTATGCCTGAAGCTAACCAGAGCATCAGAACAGCTATGTGTCCAGACAAAAACATGTCATTTAGCCTACAGAAATGTAAAGTTGCAACATAAAGTAACCAAAGTAACAACACTTCTATGTGATGCCCTGTTACCAATTGATGCCACATGCTTCGTCTCCAAAATAAAACTGAGTATCTGTGCTATAACTGTGATAGCGCACTGATGTCCATGTAAATAAATAAAAGGCTAAGCTTTGTATCGTTTGCCTCAATCATTCCATTTCGGAAAACGTTCGTGCAGTTTAGTTTTTGGTGCCTCGCAGGCCTTTTTCAATTAGGCTTAAACTTTCGATTTGTATTCACTTCTCAGCACTTGCAAGTAAAGTAGCTGCAGGATCAAGATACAACTACGCTCCAGTGAACTGTTTCCTGGAAGATTTTAGGCTCAAAATGGAATCTAGAGAGCTGTCAGAACTGATCTACAGGATCAAGACTTTTGAAATCCTATTTGACAGTAAGTTATTTTATTGAAGATGGAAGACTGCACGTATTCAGAACCATATTCCTCCACTAAGGCAGTTCAGTCCTCTAAAGATACAGTTTTACAGAAAAGAAATGTGCAATTTTCGAGTAAGTGCAACAATTCACGATAAAACTGTGATGTGATAAAACGCTCTAATCTGAAACTGTAACCACAGGGAGCCATAATGGGCCTTTGCCTGACTACAGTCATATCACCGACACTGTCATCACTGCAACAAACACCACATTGACACAACATCACATTCTAAAACAAGAGCGCAGATACGATAACTTAAAAGAGAAAGAAGAAAAGGAGGCAAGAAAGAGGAAACCACAGGGGGACGTCACCCACAAGGATTTCGGTGGTGTGATAAGACCTTGGCTTAATGGTGTCCAACAGAAAGCGTTACAGTGATCACACCTCCTCGCTTATCTGCAGCTCCAGAAGAGAGGAGACATTTATGAGAGAGGAAAAGGGGGAAGAGAGAATATGCAGAAGGAACATCTTATTTTGGAAAGTATTTAGCATACACTCAGCAGGTGTTATGCATCGCACCCCCAGTACATTTTGTTCATATGCATTTTGTTGTATCCCCATTAGCATAATAAAGTCATGTGGAGAATGTAAAGCTGGACCATCTGTGTTCTTCCATAACATATTTAAGTTTATATCCTGGAAACAGTTTTATGCTGGGTCACTCCCACAGAACCTGCACAAGGTTTACATTGGCAAATCAAAGTAGTTTGTTAAGGTTAGGGGAAGATCACCATCATGTTTAGATATCAATTATAAACACACACATACAGCCCGGTCTCATGATGAAGCATGTAACAGACCCAACGTTTACCAAGGCGACCAGGACTCAAGTCCTAAGACAAACAGCCGGTGGTGACGTGTTGTGAGTAATTTCAAGCAAAACCATGATGTTCCCCTTAATCCAACCATGTAATGTCGGTGCTTTCATTTTGAAAATGTAACTGGATGTTGTATGTTTGTAATCTGTAACTTGACCATCAGCTCAGGGACCAAACTGCAATCTACAGCACATAACATAAGCATTTCTTAGTCACTCTTTACCAAACGATGGCTAATCTCCATTCATAAATAAAGGATATTTGAATAAAAGATGGAAACAGACACACAAAAACCTTGTGTGGAGCTGACGTGTCTCAGCCCAAACTGAAGCCCCGAGCTTCACATATCAGAGCGCTGTTCAGCTTCGTGAGAGGTCACTGTCATACACAAGGTGAGTCTTCTTATGAGATTAGTCCGCAGCATTTAGGAGCTCACATTATACTTCAGACTGCAAACTGAATTTCAGATAACAACAACAAAAACTGCGTCAGGTTGTTATGATGAATATACAGTTCTGAGCACAGCATATCCCTCTTCAGACATGTATAAAAAGGTGGAGATTCATCGGACAAAGCGTGCCACAGACCAGCCCGAGTTAGTCTCCGTGGCACCATTTGTTTGTGTGCTTTGACATTTAAGGCCCCTGACAATACATACAGTGTTTATCCCCGCTTACTGCCTGCTCCATCATAGATAGAACAACAGACGTCTCAAGGTTGCTTCAGCCAAGAAGATTATGACAATAGCTGTTACCTTGGGATAAACCGTTATATCCTGAAGTCTGAATTTAAGCACAGTGAAGGCTGCAGACAACTCCATTCTGTGAGTCATTTTTATGTGGACATTTATCTTCTTCTATGAATAATAACAAGTGGATTAACAACACATGCCAACAGCACTGGAAGTCTGGGGAAATGCACCAAGTTGACCATTTTTTGTTATGCATACAAAAGATTATTATTAACTGTTCTCTGTGTGTTCCTGTTGAAGCTTGAGACTTTTTAAAAAAACAAGGAAAGCTGCAAAGACTTTGAGTATTCCATCGCTGGGAAGACGGCCCGTGCATAACACATGCAGTAGAAAGACAAATATTTTTGGACTGAACCAGATAAAGCAACAGAGAACGAGCTGTGATATTTACCCTAACAACCAGAATGCACTGCAGCAGACAGGAACAATATATAATAAACTCCCACTGATGGGTGATGGACTGTGAGGTGGGTGGTTCTGGTTGTCCATTTTGAAGGAGAATACAGCATGAGGGACGTGGGCATCGTCAGCCCGGTGTTGGTGTCATTAGCATTGACATCCGGCGGCTTGAGCTATCTCCAAAAACAATTCAGAACATTCTCAAGACAGGACGGGCCGGAGCTAGCTTGTTAGCATCCCAACTTCAGCAGATATCTCTGCAACGCAATGAGATATCTCTGACACGATGTCGACACTGTTATTTCACAGGACAGCACTATACAGGTGGGACATTGGAAAATATAAAGGATAGAAATTACCCACAGAGCCTCAGCAGAATCCCTGTGCAGCCTATGTGAAATTGGTTTCGGGCACAAGCCTACATTAAAAATGTTTTTTCTCATGCAACTTCAGCTGAAGCCTTGGTAGAAATTCTGTCATCCTCAGGCTTTTGGCCAGAAACCCAGCGGATCATCACACACACAAAAAAATACATGTTTAGTCAAAAATAGGCTGTGTTTACACATCGCAGGCTGGTTTAAGCACGAGGTCAGTGATAAGCAGAGTCATCGTCAGCGGGCGAATGCAGACTGCCGGGCTGTTGCTCACTGTTTTACACTTGTGGACAGGACCCAAAAGCAAATTCAGCGTGCAGGACAGGTGAGGTCAAAAGGCTCGTTAGTCATAAGTCTGTTGGTGTTGCATCAAGCGGCTGAATCTGGCAGGCTAGGGACGGAGGAATCAGCAGTCAGGCAGAATATCCGTTGATAGGACAGGAGCATGGACACTAATGAGCTGATGAAAGACTGACAGGTGCTCGGGAAGGTTAGGATCACAGCAGCAGCAGCAGCAGCTAGTTATTTTAAAGAAAACAGGAGCCTCATACTGCTGTTTGTATGCAATTTCATTTTGGGATTGCTTTTTTTCTACTAAACTTATTTCTAGTAACACTGTTTTATTATAAGGATGCTGAGACGTGAAGATTATTCCCACAGAGGAATTTTGAAAAAGGTTTCAGAGTGCTTATCTTCAAGCATGTGCAGATTTCACAGTAGGACCGAACAGGAATGTGTGCCAAAGACTGTGAAGCTTTATGGGTCGACGCTGGAACTCGGCCATCAAGAAACAAAACAGTTTGAGTTAGAAGGTGAAAAGTCTGGAATGTCACAGCGTGAAGCTGCTGGTCGTCAACTTCTTCAGGCTGCCTGTAGAGCTCTGCTTTGTTGTAAAGAAAAGCAATAGCAAATATCAGGCCGGTGTCGGGTCAGTAAAAGAACTGCGCACTCGTTTAGCCTCGCTGCACTCAGAGTTCTGGGTCTGGGTTTAGGTTTCTGGCGCCTCTGGTGACCCGCTGTCTCTCCGATCAGCAGCACCTGCTCAGCGACTGTATACGCTGTTGTGTTTGATTTGAAGCCTGTCTGAAAAATAAAAGCCTCTGAGTCAAACAATCTTTTAAAAAAGACACACACAACCAAAGTTTCCATTTAATAAAATCAAGGGAACCGTGAGGTGCTCTCGAGTATAACAACAACTTGTTCTTTCACTCAGAGAAAGTATGAAAACACAGTATACGGAGACTTTTCTTAAAATATGGATTATATAACATTTCTGCATTAAAATGTCTCAAAACAACCAAGATCTTTGTTAAGTATTTTGTTGAGCAGCATATTTAAATCATCCAAAATGTTTCCAACAATGTTCAAACAGAGAAATCTGCAAGTTTACTCACCTGTCAACGTGTCTTCCAGGAAAACATCAGATGATATCTATCAGAGTGCGAGGAAGGATTTATGATTAAACTTGATGTAACATAAAACATTTAACATGGATAGATTTCAGTGAAGGTGGTTGTTCAACGACAACAACAAATGATCCCACGCTACTTACATCTTCTGTTCCGATGTGACTGAGAGACGCTGCAGGTCCAATCCCAACACGCCGCTTGTCCCGAACACTTAGCCCGCCTTTTGCACATCCGAGCCGAGGGACAGGAAGTGAAGTTGCTGTGCTTGGTGCCGCTCCACAAGTATCAGTGCTGACTTGCAGGGTGTTCTCTTTATTTCATGACTTGATTGATGGCATGAACTCGCGAATGAACTGAGTGATGCTGCTGATGAACGATGAAAATGGCTTTGTGATAATACCAGGATTGTCACAGTAATGCAAGAGAAATCCCTGCAGCTGAAGGCAGCATATTGGAAAAGTCCGGTCAGGTCTGTTTACATAAACGCGAGCGAGCTGCAACGAAGCTCAGCGCGAGTTCATTCTTTATGCTATGCGTTCACTCACATCTCTGTCGTCCTCCCTCTCATCCACTTCTTACTCTGATCTGCTCATCATATGCTGCACGTCAATGTCAGACTTTTAATCTGCTCTCCTCGCTGCTGCGTTCAGCTGCTGCACCATCGGCCAGGTCTGATCTCAGCCAGCCACCGTCTTCATCCCACCACCACGACCACCTACCAGTCGCCTGCGTTATTAAAGGGATATTCCGGTGTAAGTTTAATCCATGGTCTAACACACCGTGAAACTTTGTTAGACTCCCTCTCGAGAGATCAAGTTAGCAGACCGCTAATTTACGGAGTTTCATCAACCTCAGAAACGACCGCACGACAACAATACACTGCAGTAAATGGATCCAAATATAAACCGCCACCAAAAAGCCACAAATAATGCTCAGAACAGCACCAAACTTCAGCAACAGTACAAATAGGGTCTCAGCACATAGTCCGGGGCATCTAACCTCCGCTAGCTTAGCTGGATTTCTACTGAAAAGCTGACTAAATTTACCACTCTTCTGCAGCAGCTTCCTGTTGACGGGAAGTCCCGACGAGTCGATTACCGAGTGCAGTAGAGTTCCGCAGCTCATGGATGAAAATGTATGATTATGACTCCATGGAAAAGCAATCAAAGTTCATATGTGTCTTACCTGCCAGTTTATAACAGTTATTATCGAGAGCGGACAGGGAAAAGAACGGAATTGAGCATTTCTAACCGCACTCGGTAATCGTCGCGTCGGGACTTCCCCGACCCGGAAGCTGATGGAGGAGAGTTGAAATCTGTTTTTAGCTTCACAATAGAAATCCAGCTAAGCTAGCGGAGGTTAGATGCCCCGGACTATGTGCTGAGACCCTATTTGTACTGTTGCTGGAGTTTGGTGCTGTTCTGAGCATTATTTGTGGCTTTTTGGTGGCAGTTTATATTTGGATCCATTTACTGCAGTGTATTGTTGTCGTGCGGTCGTTTCTGAGGTTGATAAAGCTACGTAAGCTAAACTTTATCTCTCGAGGGAGGTCCTACTCGGTGTCACGGTGTGTTAGAACATGGATTAAATTTACACTGGAATATCCCTTTAATGGCTTTGCTTATAATACAATGATCTCACACTGGGGTCTAATCAGACTCTCATCTTGTATTGTGTGCTTTGTGAATGAATATCTGTAAGTCTTTCAGTTTAACAGGTTTTAGCATGTTATCCAGAAACATAAGGGTAGCAGAGAGGTCTTTTTCTTCTGGGTTTCCTTTTGGAACGGTTTTAGCAGCCTTGTTTCTTCTCTCCTGCCTGGAAAGCATCCCACCTAGATTTGCATTCAGTTGGGGGAAAACCAGAACAGATTTCTTTTCTGGCTCACTCGTGGCTAAGTGTAAATATAAGTGTTAAAAACTGGTATTTATCGGCTTTGAGGCACAAAGTGTGGTTGCAGCAACATGAAATGTAAGGCGGAGGTTTCCATCTGCAGTGTTTAACAAACTTCCACCAGCTCTTGTGGGATTATCAATGCATCACTGCAGTGTTGATACGAGATAACAAAAGAAAAACGATTCATTTTGAGGTGTAAGTCGTCTCGGCGTTCGACTGTTGCCTCGCAGAGACTCTCGGCTCATTGAGTGTCATCTGACCGGATGTCAATGAGCGGCATGCTGTGGTCGATGTATTTTTGAGCCGCACCACCCGCTGCTGCCATTTCTCAGCCACTTAGGTTCGCCGGTAGGAAAGCAGCTGTCAATATAATGTGCATCAGCCATCAATGGACGGCCGGGGCCATAGCAGCAAACAGCTATACATGCAGTTCATTCACAAAAGTATATTTATATTGATAATATTAGCCTGTCAGCCGCCTCTTAGCCTCGACAGTCGTCCCGAGTCTGTGCTTTGAGTTCAACAAACTGACTGACAGTTTTTTTTTTTTATTAAACATGTGGATGTTTAGACAAATACATGCTGTCGTCTGTGGATCAAATTCACCTTTTCTCCTCCCCTCTCTCACATTTCACTTAATTGGATTTCCCTATTCTTCTTTTCCTCTTTGCTCCTTAAGCAATTTGTCAGCGTGAAGGCTTTCAACAGCATAATTGTATATACGAAAGCAGCTCGGGCTCCGTGCTCATAGCGGAGGATTGATATCCATGTGAGTCATTTTCTATTTACTGTCAGGTTGTGGGCTGAGAAGTCTAGGGAGTTAATGCGGATGTCTAGTGTGTGTGTGTGTGTTTGTGTGTGTGAGTACAGTGACAGGAAGAGAAGAGTAAGAAATAAGGAGGAGGGGAAAAAAAAGGGAAGCATGATGGTGGTTGGAATGACAAAAGGGGGAGTGAGGGCAGAGCAGAGAGTCTGGAGGAAATACAAATAAAAGAACAAAGACGATAAGAAATAAAGCTGAAACTTGACAGGGAGGATGTCACGAGCAGAATACAGGGGGCGGACGAGACCGGCACCAGGTCCCAGTACAGGTGCTGGATCCTCCGAAGACCACGTTTCTTGTCAGAATATGAACAACAGGCTGATGGGTCCACCGCCCTGTTTCAGAGACCAGTCCGTCTTTTGCAGCCCTCAGTATCCCACAGCTCTGTAGTGCATTATTCAGCTGTTAGATGGAGCGTTCAGGTGAACCTAAAGCTGGTTAATCTCAGAGTCAACACATTAAAATGAGACCAAATGTCTCCAAAAAAAGGTGGTTAACTAGTTTTATTCGAGAAAACAAACATTAACAGAGCCTTTAAAACAGAGCGTGACCCGTCAGTGAGATTAGTGAGAGTGTAACGAGTAAAGAGGCAAAGACAAAATTAAGTAATCAAACTTATTCACGGCAAACAGAGAAGGCTGGACAGAGAGGGAGCTCTGTGGAGTCAGCCTGTAGTCAATCATCACAGGTGGACCTGAAAGTACAACAGATATTCTGGCTCGTCGTCGCAGGGAAAAGCACAGGTGCTACCGATAACATTTACGATGACTTCATCCCATTCAAGTGCAATTAGCCGTGAGAGCGCGGCACTGAGGCAGCTTGCACGATGTCAGGACCCTTAAACTCAAGCAGCTAAATGGACTTCAGTCATTTGTAGTTGTGTTATTTACTTGTGCGTCTCCTGACGAGACCTGCCAACATGTCCTCGGCTCATTAAACACTGAAACGACTCCTCTTCTGTTCCTTCACACGTGTAAAAATAAGTTTTACCTATTATGACGAATGAATCCGACACATACGGGTTACCAGATCATGACATTTATTTTTTTTCAACAATGGTTTGTTTTCTTGTTCTTCTATTATAATCAGCCGAACATCTTTGGGTTTGAGGATTTCTCAGACAAGTCGCACAAGTTGAAGACGTCAGCTTGGGGCTTTGGGAAGATATCAGAGACATATGCGACCGCTTTCTGATGTCCAAACATTTGATCAGTCATTCAAGAAAAGATCTCATCTAGTAGATAGGATTTTTCTTTTTCTGATAAACGCCTGCTGGGCCCCAGATGTACCTCGGGGGTCCAGTCTGGCTTTGGCTGATATTTAGTTTTTTTTATTTAATTGGGCTTGATTGGACAGGGCTGCTTTTTCTGTGATTCATTTGGACGTCTCAGCCGGCAGAGGTGAAAAAACTGCCTACTCACAGGCTGCCGACGCCTTCAGTGTCAGTTGCAGACGGCAGCTTAAGGTTTTATTAAACAGGTGTGCATGAGTGCAATTAAAAACACGGCTCATGCCTTACATTTACAAAATACCAGCTACCATTTTTGACATTTCACTTCAGCTCTCACTCACAGGGAATTTAATAGCCTCGGTTCATCATTGACATTTCTGATCTTGGCTATTAAACGATACTCAGCTTTAGGCTACCCACTCAGGCTGGACCAGTGTGGGTCTTGGACTGTGTAGTGGTTGAATTTTGGGACCTGATCAAATCTCTTCAGTCAAGAAAGTGAGTAAAAAAACCCAAGAAAGGTCATGGCCTGTCAAATAAAAGTGGTACATGTGCAAATGAAGTGATTTTTAGCACCAGGATTGAGCTCAAAATATATATTGAGTTATCCACAGCCACGACTGAGTCAGGTAATTAAGTTTTATCACTTTCTTTGCAGGTTGTCTGAAGATATGTGTCTCTTCCTTTTCCTACCACGAGCTGTTCAACATACTAAAGACACATCAAAATGGAACAAATTGGCCGGAGAAGTGGTGAAGGGAAGAAAGGAAGCGAGGAAACGACTGGAGGAAGATCTTAATTAAGATTAAGTTAGAGTCGCTGCTGTGTGCATGCTCGACCTGACTTCATGTTTCACCGTCCTCTTTCTTTTAAATGTTTCTTCCATCCATTCCTTCTTTCGTTCCGTCCTCCCTCCCACTTAATGATTTTTTTCATCTCGGATTGTCTCATCGAGAGTGAGATGGGTTTTTGTCGCCTGGACACCAAACTGTGGATCCGCTCAAATGTGTTCATGTCTTATCTATGTTTCTTTAAAGTGTGTCACCTTCATCTCACATGCACATGAGCTGAGGTGTGTAATTGCTGGCGGTAAGGTGGTTCTGCTGATCAAGAGACCACAGTTTAGACCTTTTTCAGCCACGGGAAGGAGGACAGGAAATCCCAAACATGATCTTTTCCAATGCCCAGACCTAAACAGGCAGCAGCACTGCATTGTCACGACATAAAATTGCAAAATGAACATAATCATGTGGTGGTACTGGCAGGAAAACACACGAGAACCAGCTCAGACCACTTTTACCACCTTTAGAGTCATCAGTGAAATGAATGGGAGACATTTGAAGGTGTTTAGAGGATCTTGGATATCAAGAGGTTTAGTTAAGACAATAAAAGAAACCCGATTGTAGAATGAACTCCATCACCCTCAACTAGAAATAACAACCGAGAATTTCTGGTCAATAGTGTGTTTGGATGAGGTCTGCGGTGTGTTTCATGCCACACCTCTCTTAAGCCTTCCAAAGAGGGTGTTGTAACACCCTGATTGGCTGGGAGGGGAAAGCCCAAAGCTGCTTTCACTCATCGATCAGGAGCCAGCCTCCCCATCCTGCACACAGCTGATCTGAATCCACTGCAATCAACCCAGAGAGATGTTTAAATTTAGCCAAAATAAAGAGAGAAGTTTGTAGATACCTGTGGTTTGTAAGATGCTCCGTGGCTGCTTTAACTTGTTTACACGGGCGCCAAATGAAAAGCAAAATGATCAGTGCTGGCAGTTTGTCCCACGCCGTGTTCAGTGAACACAAATGTAAGCCTGATAATCGTCCAAACCAACAGATATTGACCGTTTGGAACAAAAAGACATGCCCTCTTTCACCTTGTATGACAAATTCCTGTTCCGTGACATTGACCAACAAAAGCACAGGCTGCTCTTCAAGTGTAATCACGGCGAAGCAAAGAGAAATCACGTTGAGGTGAAACTGAAACAGAAGAAAGGTCACTTTTTTTTTTTTTTTTGACAGCCAGTATCAGAAGTTATTTCTGTCCTTGTTCGCCCCCCTGGCACCGCTCTCCTGATGACATCACGCAGGCTGTGAAAGCCAGCGTGCAACGATTCAGTGATATCAAGTCACAGCAGTAACGACTTCATAATCACTGTGACCACTTTAACGCACCGCAGTATTGTGTCGTCGCCGCCCGGCGTTACTTGTACACGTTCCATCGTCGAGGTCCTCGTATCCAGCTGGCTCGCTCGCACGGCTTCCCGCTTCACTAAGCCCTCTGAGACTAAATGTGTGACTTGGCACCGCGATATATAAAACAAAGTGACTTAAATGAAACAGAGCCGTAGCTGATGTCGTTATCTACTAGTCAAAATGTCAGCTGTGAAAATGTGTGTTTGCAGTCTGGAAACAACACAGGTCAAGACTGAGAAAGTTCTGCTGCGAATTCACTAAATCAGTGGAATCGGAGAATAAAACATTGCACGTTTTGTGAAAGAGTAAAGAGGGACGAGCGGCGTGAAGCTGTAACTCAGTCGACCTTGTTTATGGGCGTCTTTAATGGAAGACATTTTCACATGTCATACTGTAGCAGGCACGCCCGCGATTTATTGCATTTCACGTGCCACTTCCAGGGCCTCGGTGTTCTGCATACCCGCTCACTGACGTGGCTCGGTGGCATATACTTAGATGGATTTGAGCCATTATTAATGTTATTAGTCACACCTGTGCTTTTACTGCTATACGACAAGTCAAAATGTCTGCCGTGTAAAAGGTCTATTTAGTTTGAAAAGAGTTTTAATTTTGCCAGTCACAGCACATTAGTTTGACTTTTCAGCAATTAGCCAAAGAGACTTCTGAAGTGTGACGATTTATTAGGTTTAATAGTCAGTGTCTCACTTTATGAAACCTCTCCGCCATGCTGTGTCATCTTCTAATAATCTGCAAGGTGTGTGCTTTTGGTTTTCCACTGTTTTGTGGATATGTTCTTGATTTTCCGTCCCGTTCTGGATCTACCAGAGATCTCTTGAGTTTCTTTTTGCGCTCTCGCCTTCGATGTAGAAGAAGTTTTCAACGTTTTAATCGTTGCAAACCGCAAGTTCTGCATTGTGAGCTTCTCATCATCAGGTTAGTTATAATGTTTTAGAAGTCACCAAAAAACACACTCTGCATAGAAAGAAAATACTTCCTGCTTGAAACTGCTCACAACAAGGTCTGTGGATTATCTTGAGTTACTAGATGATGATTTCTGGAAAGTTTAGAGTCAAATAGTTACATTATATTCGAGATAAGGCACACAAAACAATCCAGATGGATAAACATTACGATCGTCGAGAGGAAAACTGAACTGTCTCTCTAAACGTGACCTTTTCCTTCACAACAGATTTGTAAAATTAGCAAACGGTAATAAATTCTGTAGCATATCAATATTTACCTGACATGTATTTATAGAGCGACTGGCAGCATGCATGTTTTGGATCCACTTCTCCACAGCTGCTGTCTAAGTTGTTGTTGTTGTTGTGGGGTTTTTTTGGCCTCTAAGCAATTTTCTGCTCCTGTGATCGAGTAATCAAACCGCCATCGTCCTCCGTGGAAACCTCGGCTCCTGGAACCATGTGCTCTTGTATCTCATTACCTTCACTCCCTTTTTTCTCTCTGTTTCTCTACATGTCACTTCCATTTTATCTCTCCTCACTCTTTTGCCTTTTTTAATATCCAACACAGTGAAAAAAAAAAAAAAAAATCAGAACATCCTGTTCATTCACTCTCTACCCTCCAACAACCCTCATTATCACACATCCATAAATACTTTGCAGGTGCCGAGTGACAATTATGCACACTAAAAAAGAAAAATTGCTTTTACATCTGCAAAAGATAAAAAAAAGAAATGTGTGAAGGTAGGTAGTGTGTTTTTCTTCTCCCTTTCTTTTGTTCTCCATGTCTGTCATCACACTGATTCTCTGTCTGCACCTCCTCCAAACGTCTCTTCTTAGACAGTCTCAATTCAACCTTTGACCTCTGCTGCCCCCAAATCTTCTGGTGTGCTCCTCCTGTCTGTTCTCAACGCCATCACGTCTGTCTCAGACACTGTCTGCTCACTGACAAAGGCTTTAGTTGCCTATGAGAAAAGCTTCTTTGAGAAGAATTGTATGATGACCTTGCTCAGTCCTCCTCTCTTGGTCTGATAATTCCAAGAATGTCTTGGAAGTGACATAAACACTGTTGCGTGAATGCAATCTATCATTTAGCAGTTAGATTTGTGTAAGCAATGTCATGATCAAAATACTGACTGTGTTAGTTAGTGGTGAACTTACAGTATCTTAAAGTTGATGTCCAGGTTTGCATCTGTTGTGTCTGTTTGCTCAGGAAATCTGTTTTTGAGGTGAAATTGTCTTTTTAAAAATGTCCTTAATGGTAGGAAATGATTGTAGAAAATGGACGTTTTGCGAGCCTGCCCTCATCGGAAAACAGAAATAAAAGTAGGTTATTATGACCCATAGTTATTTTAGGTGGAAAGAAGGAAGTGAGGAGAAGAAGTTTGAAGATTTAAAGGTCTGAACAGGGAGGAGGTCGGGATGAGCCAGCACAGGACCGCTGTTTGTGTCCAGAGTGAAACCAGAAGTCAACTGAGAGTTCTTTTAACTTACTAACATAATAAAGTTATATCGCATACATAATGTGATATAAGTTATTTTGGGAACGTAGGTACGTTTTGTAAACGGAAGATACAGAATTCATGTAGTGATTTAAACCCAATCCACAATGTTTTCCCAAAGACTTTTAGTACCTTAATCTAATCAAACCCCGACCTTGCAACAGAGTTCTGGTACTTGTGCTGCTGTAACGCTGCACCAAACATGTCGTCCTGCAGCGGGCTTTCACTCAGGAGACAGATGTTACGTCCAGAATTCAGTGGTAATCAAGTTAATTTAAGTTACTAACATCGTGAAGTTATTTCACATACATGAAACAGGAAGTTACTGAGGAACCCGAGGCACTTTTGTAATGGAAGTCACAGTTATGTCGTGGTGATGAAAACCAAAACCACAATGTTTTCCTGAACCTAACAAAACCACGACCGTACGATGAGGTTGTGTGTGTGTGTGTGTGTCCTGTTATTTAAAGACATCGACCTGTTCAGCCGTTCAGGTATGAGGATGTGTTGGTTTAGCAGATGTCAACTCACTGAGCGTGCCATCAACCTGCTACCAAAGATTTCTACTTCTCTCAGTGTTCAGCTCTGTTTGTTTACTGAAGTCGATAAATGAAAAGTAAAGGGTTGGAGGTCGTACTCGTGCCCGGTCAGTGAAGACTTGGGTCTTAACACTTGAGCGTGAAGAAAAGTTCCAAGTTTAAAAATAAGAGCGGCCGCGATCCATGTGACAGGTTTCTAACCAAACTTTTGTTTTATGGAAGTGTCAGCCGATAGCGAGTTGAAGCCCGCGTATGCCCTCCGACAACCGAAGGTGATTCTCCTCCAGGATTTAGTTTTAGCGGCTGAAATTCACTTTAGTCTTTAACCTCCTTTCTATTTTCTTTAAGTGTCAAGTCAAGCAAGGATAGCAAAATGCCTACAGGGTTTTAAAGTGTTCCTGTCATGTTGACAGGAAGTGAAAAATGAATCTAAGTACATCTCCCAGAAATGTTTGTATGATCTCTCGGGGTCTGTATCCTCGTATGCCCAGTGTGTGCGTATATATGTGCGTGCTGCTCGCTGCTTTGTCCGCGGGTCAAGGAGACAGCTTGTAGAGATTTTAGGGTTGATAAAAGGGTGTCAGAGTCCATTTTCTTCTTTATACAAAAAAAACCCCACTATCCTAACCTCTTTCACAACATTCCCGACCTCCAGCAGAGATGTCAGAGCCTGAGTATTTTTAAAACTAAAAACCAGAAAAGATTTCCTCACTAAGTTCACTGCGGGAGGATGCTGATGGAGTCTGCCTTCTCATGCAAAGGGCTTCACACTGTTCAAGCACCAAATAGAAGAGTCGAAAATAAATCGACCTCATTAGGGAGTTTTGAAACATCTCAGCTCACCACTCCTCATTGACTCCTGACAAATCTGTGCATCGGGGGAGACATTTCCCAAAATTTGTTCCATCGCACCGGCAACATTTCTCAACTCAACTGCCTCTTGTGTTCCATCTGCTTTACTAGATCATATTCATCGCCAATCCTAAAGTCCCTATAAAATGTCCAATTTACCGTATTAGGCTTTCAAATGTTCACTGAAACTCTTTAAATCAGGCCACTTTAGGATCGGGACTGCCACCGTGCCTGAAAATTGAACCCGATACTGAATGAATAATACGAGCCCTGTGAATCACCGATCCACATTCACTGTTACTTTCATTTTCACAACTAGTCAGCGATGATCCTCATCTTGAGACGAGCAGGTGTCGTGTTGTTGCCTGTCAAATCTTGATTCTCACGAGTGGTTGGTGGGAGACGCAGCCTCGTCGCCCGCATGGTTTTCTCCATGCTGTCTCACCAGGTGAGTTTTCAGATTTGTCGTGCTGCCGCTGCACTTAATAACTCTTCTACAGACCTTACATATGGCCAGACTTTTGTCCAAATGTCCCTCCTTCTTAAAAAATCCAAATCTCTTCCAAACCAGATTTCAGATTAGCTTGTGCAGTATAAACAGTGTCGGAGTTGTGGTTTTTCCCTCGGGTACGCTAACGTTATTCTGTAACCTGACCTGTAACCTTTTATGAGAGTTGAGAGACGCTCTGCAGAATTAGCAGCAAAGTTTCAGTCAGCCAATACGTAACTTTAGAATTGGGCCATCGACTGGTTAATGGTAAATGTATATCAATACAGGGGTCTGCATATCGATGTAGTCACGTCTTTAACGTTAAAAACGGTTGCCGATCGCATCGGTGAATCTTTACACACCTAATATCTTTATAAAATGAAGTAACTGGATTTAATCAAAGCACCTCATGTCTGAAGTTCATGTATTAGTAAATTGCTTTCATGATGAGGTTGTGGTCAGGAGGAGGTTGTGGTGGATGGTGGGTGTAAAACGAGTCCAGGGTTAATGTCCAGAACAGTTTGTGGTTCAGATGGTGGCAACTAAAGCACTTTGGTTATGGAAAGATCAGGATGTTTGGTTAAATGTTAATAAAAAACCTAAAGTCTCCAGTTACTGCTGCATTTTTCTGTATTAAAAACAGACCGTAAAATATTTTAAACCAGTAACAGACAACGTTTGTGCTACAGCTTATCATTCTTCACAGTGTAATAGCTGTAGAAAAATAACACTATCCACCATTTCTATCCAAATGAAGGTCAAATTATGGCACATAGGAAGTGTGTCCACAACACACCAATGTTTTGCATTATACTATATATACAAACTGTCGAGATTGAGGTCTAAAGTCAAAGCAGACGACTGAATGCTGTGGCGCTCTCCATGGTGCTGATCTGAGTCCAGAACAGAGTAGTGAGGCTCAAACAACTCCAAACCCCAAAACAACTTCACACATTGTTCTTCATTGGTGAACAGCAGCAAAACAAGTGAAACTTCAACACTCTAATGATGATTAAGCTGCCTGTTTGTGTCTGTGTGTGTGTTTGTGTGTGAGAGAGTTGAAGAATAGGTGTAAAGTGAACTATTGCATCCAGTGTGTTTCTATAAGTTACTAAGATTTCTCCCAGGAAACAGGATTTCTTTTGCAACCAGTTTCTTATTCTTGTTTTTACATTAGAGCATGTGCTGGAGAAAAGACTTCAGATGGGGAAGTTATTACTGCGACCGGATGAGAGAGGAAACCATTACTCAAGTCCATCATTGTATTCAAAGCACTTCAATACTTAAAGTTCAACCTGAACTTACGATAACACTGTAAAGGTCTAAATAATAGGCAAGCAAAGCCTCCAAAATCTGACTGAAATTTGGTGAAAAATCATATTACTGCATGTGTGTGTAGATAACCAGGTTAGATTTCATGTAAAAAAGACTGATTTATGATGTTACATATATAATTCATGAATGAATTCCATCTTTGTCAGCACCTCAATATCAAAACACAGCTGCTAACCTGCTAACAACGTCCTTCCTCTGAGAAAAGTGGTGGAGACGGTGACCTCCTTTCACCTGCCAGGTGCCAAAACTAGCTTACGTACTTAAAAGTTTGAATGTGCAGAACTGGAGGACATTAGTCCAAAGTGTACATTGCCGGGTGGAGTAGTGTCAACTTTGTGGTCAGTGTGAGACCTGTATCCATGACGACTGCACTCCACTTACAGCACCTCAGTGACTCTGTGGGAACCTGTAACAAGCTTAATGACCACTTCTGACAGCTCATTCTGCGAGATCAAATACAAGTATTTCAAAGGTAACTACACTCTGAAACTCTGCTCGATTGGTTCTTCTTTTAAATGCAACAGAGGAACGAGTGAGTGACCAGGAAGTCTTGTGGCAACACCTCGTGTGACACGTCGGATCAGACGACATGGGGTGGACTGCCTGTGTTGTAGTCAGTGGTTGATGCAGATGCAGTGGCAGGTCACTCCTTTAAACTTTGCACCATTTTTGTTTTGTGGGTTGTTTCAGAAGAATCAGAGACGACTTCTGCCCAGCCTGACCTGCCGGACCGCCTCAGGGTGAGGAGATGGAAGGGAGTCAGTATGACAGCCACACTAATCCAGCCTGCTCCTGGATATTATTATCAGGTTCCAGGCAAATGAAATGGGACCAAGCAACAGAAAATCTGAGACTGCTGTTCCGACATCCTTACAGAGATCCGTGTCCACCAGAACATCCAGGATCAAGATGTTGCTCTCGATGGTCGGACCATGTTTCAGGACGAGGAGCGGTGGATCTCTGTGTTAAATCACTGATGCTGTTTACAATCCACTTGACACAAATCAAAACAACTATCTTTGAGCTGAAAAGCATTTTTTAATATATAATATACATTTTGTTGACGAAAGCTCTTATAGTACAGTAACATCGTACGCCACCAAGATTAACCAAAAATGCCATGTTTGTGTACAGTGGGGGAAAAAATACATCCCACCCCTGCAACCATTTTTCTTTGGGGTCTTCAACTGTTTAATTCTGCCAGTCCATTATAATCTGTGTGACACACCCGCTGCATACACTGCAAATCATATCGACTAAAATAATCAAATCCTTCAATTATCAGGAAAAAGGGAAGGAAAACTATCAGCGTGCTGCTCACAAAGAAGAAGGGGGGGCAGACTTTTAACGACCAAAGATCAGCTTCGCCGGAGGTCGGGTGCTTCTTACAGTTCATGAATAACTTCTACGCTGCACTCGAAGCGAACCTCTCCGACCAATCACCATGGACTATGATTACAGAGCACTTCAGCCATCAGGACGACCAACTCTGCCTTAAAGGGATATTCCGGTGTAAATTTAATCCATGGTCTAAATCACTGTGAAACTGTGTTAGACTCCCTCTCGAGAGATCGAGTTAGCAGACCGCTAATTTACGGAGTTTTACCAACCTCAGAAACGACCGCACGACAACAATACACTGCAGTAAATGGATCCAAATATAAACCGCCACCAAAAAGCCACAAATAATGCTCAGAACAGCACCAAACTTCAGCAACAGTACAAATAGGGTCTCAGCACATAGTCCGGGGGCATCTAACCTCCGCTAGCTTAGCTGGATTTCTATTGTGAAGCTAAAAACAGATTTCAACTCTCCTCCATCAGCTTCCGGGTCGGGGAAGTCCCGACGCGACGATTACCGAGTGTGGTTAGAAATGCTCAATTCCGTTCTTTTCCCTGTCCGCTCTCGATAATAACTGTTATAAACTGGCAGGTAAGACACATATGAACTTCGATTGCTTTTCCATGGAGTCATAATCATACATTTTCATCCATGAGCCGCGGAACTCTACTGCACTCGGTAATCGACTCGTCGGGACTTTACTGTTGATTTTCAGCTTTTCGATAAAACTCCGTGAATTAGCGGTCTGCTAACTTGATCTCTCGAGAGGGAGTCTAACACAGTTTCACGGTGTGTTAGACCATGGATTAAACTTACACCGGAATATCCCTTTAAGACTGTGACACCTGGAGCTGACCGCCTGCACACAAAGCAAACACAGAAGAAATGAGGGCCAGCAGTTTTTGCTCCACGTGACATAAATAGACGACAGAGTGAAGGCACGCTCAGACACACCTGCCTTCAATCAGCACCTGAATAACAGCTTCTGGCTCAGTGCACACGTGACGTCTCTCACTTCAGTTGGTGTGAAGGTGTTGATGCAGGTCCGTCCTGCTGCACCTGCCGTCTGAGAGTATCCGTACAGGCTCATTATATCACCCTCTTACATCTGCACATATTTACAGGAAGTCTCAAATGTCACGCAGACGTCTTTTTATCACTCCTCATTTTGTAAGACTTCACTGAAGTTACATCAGGCACGCAAACTTTTTGAAGCTTCAACCCTCCCGGAGTTTCTCAAGGACACATTATGAAATCTTCATGCAAGTCTAATGAATTGTTAATTAAAGACACAAGTGGCTTGACTGACACCAGAACGGTAGACCCGGTGAACTTTGTAAAGATAAAGACAAAGAAACGCTGAAAATCAACAGTAAAGTAAACGAACCAAGACAACTTCGGCTTTGTTTGTGTGTTTTTGTGGTTAAAGCTTTCTTAACAGCGTCAGTAAATCATTTTAGTGTCAGCTGAATAAAGACTGTTATGTCATCTGCTCATATAACGATATGAATAAACATTATTTATCTTTATTGTGTTTGTGCCTGTTCACATATTCTGTATTTACTGCTGCATTATTTCTGCTACTTTCTGTATTTCGATGTTGAGGACGAAGTCATATCTGCATCTTTGACGCCAATTATGTTACGGTGTCCTCTGTGGTCAGGTTAACAATAACAAGTCCAGCTACATTTGACCGCTGCTAGGTTTAGGAGAATATATTGATTACAACATCCTTTAAAGGGACAGTGTGTAATATATCAAGTATTTAGCGCCATCTAGCTGTGAGGTTCTACATTGCAACACTCCTTTGCTCACCCCTCCCGTTCTGAAGGCGTTGGAGACGTTCTGGAAGCTACAGTGGCCCTGACGGACAAGAAACTGATTTTCAAAATATGGACTCTTTCCCAACAGCGTCACGTATTTCTACTGATTCAAGTAATGAGGTAAAGATGTAGTTAGTTATTGTTATTGTTAGTGACGAGCGCTCTCGCTGAGCTCCCTCTCAGGGCCGCAGTCAAGCTAGCTCTGAGCGAAAACGCGTTCAGCCTTACTACGTAGTACCACGTAATGTTTTGTGTCCCTCTCGGCAGTCCATAGTTTTTTTTTAAACCGGAAAGACATGGCGGCCTCCACAGAGCTTGCCCGTGCTATGTATATTCAGATAGGTAATTCTTCGCTCAGGAGGATAAGTCAGATTGTTGGCCCACCAATGAGGACTTACTTATGAACAAATACATTCATTTGAGTTAATAAATTACTTAAAACGTTACACACTGTCCCTTTAAACACTAGCTTCACTAATACCCTGGTTGCTTGGGTGGGAGATCTATGACTGAACCACCCAACCCACCACGTCCTCTGTTCATATCGCCCCCTGCTGATAGTGCATCTTCATACATGCGTGTACTAGGCAAGGCAAACTGTTGCACTCACATGACGTCTTCTAGTGGATGGACAGGTCTATAACACGCTTTAATAAGGCTGCACATGCATACACATAACGGCTTTGTCGACATTATTGGGAACAAGTCCGCTCCCTCCGAGCCTCTGTGTTATGTTCAGAGTCAGAGATATGACTTTGTAATCAAATAATAATTTGTACAGCAAAAAAAAAAAGAAAAAGTTTCAGTCTGGTGGTGCTGAACTTCATGTTCTGTTGTCGAGCCCAGTCAGCCTCAATCATAATAAGTGGAGAGAAAATGGGGTCGGCTCACTGGACTGTATCTATAAATTGCCGATGTGGGAATTATCACAAGCAGCTGAAAACAATTTATAAATGCTAACCCAATATGGCAGTAGAAATGAATAAAAATAAGTGGGGCAGTAAACCCGCCGGTTCAGACTGAAACAAACGAACCCAGAGGAAACGGTTCCCTGTGGGGGGTTTGTTATCGTCCCCCTCTGCTCCCCCACTGTGCCGAGCTTTAACTGTTCGCTTGCGGGGGAGTGACGAGCTCCGAGCCAAGATAACAGATAATATATCAACTCTGTATGTGTTCAGTTCGGTTATGAATCTGTTCCCCACGAGCTGGCTGAGTAAAAACGTACACATGTCAATATGTGTTTGTTTGTATGGCATGTTGCGCCCACCACAGAAGAAGAGACTGAATAAGGTAAATCGAGGAGCGAAGGATGAAACAGAAACTGTTTACCTTTCTTTTTTTTCCTGCGTGTCAGGACGCTGCTTTGCAAATTGAATTCACAAAGTGCACAATCGTATGTTGTTTACGCGCGGTGTAGGGTTAAACATCTGCAGAGAATGATTATCAATGCGAGCGGCAACTTAAACTGATTGTTTATTCATTTACAGAGTGGGAAAAAAAGAAGGAGAGGAAAACAGCAGACAGATGAGCGTCTCTCCTGTGCACACAGAAATCTCACACAGAGATTAGAAAGCAAAGCCAACAGAGGCGCAGCAGATGCAGTAAACAGTCACACAAAAACAGAAGGGGCTTCACTCAAAGCCACGTTTCCCGTTATTATCATGGATTTATGAGTCCTGTATTTAAATAATAAAACAACAAAAAAAAAACTGTAAACCAACATCAACCAAAGAAAAAGTTATTTCTCAAGTTGTGACTAGTTTCAATCGTTCCAACAACATCCAATTTTTACTAACGCAGCATGCTGTTATGAGAAAGGTTAATTATGCATAAATCCAGTTTCATGGTTTTATGAATGTGATTAAGAAATACTTATTTACACAAACACAAGCTGTTTGGAGCTCGCAAACAGACGAGGAGCGGAGAGGATTTCAAACTTTGACCTCAGCTTATAAAGCGACACTTCAATCAGGAGAATGTTAGCAAGTATTTACTGATATGTGCGTATTTCATATCAACATGAACATAGTTTTAAAAATATCTATAACAGATGAAAAAATATCCCGGACTGCAAAATGATGTTTACAGGCAGAAGATATTTGTCTTGCTAGTTCTTTCTCTCTGTGCGATGTGGCTCCAGAGCTAGAAATGAGAATGAGCTGTTTCTCAGAGATAGATCAAGTTGATGATTTGTAATTTATACATTATTATTATTATTGCAGTCTGAGGAATGTCACCATCTCAGGAATAAACATTTCTGTATTGCTTTGACATCTGAACAACCTGTGTAGCTACTAAACATGAGTAAAGTTGGAGTGCTCAACTTTGAATTAAAAATGGCTTTTATTCAGTAGCAGACAAGTAGACAAGTAGACTTTATGATCTACAAATTACAAGTAGCTGAACTGTTTACTATCTCCATGTCTTTTCGTCATGTACTGCAGCAGCTCCAGATAAACGTCAGGTCTCATGGGGTCCTGAGATGTAGGCATCATTTACCCACATGGAGGAAATGATCCACGTCACAAGTTCCAGGTTTAACTTGACAAACGTCACCATCCACACCGAGGAACACCACCGATGAGGCATAACTCCGGCTGTAACATGTGGGCAGGCGCTAAATATAGCGGCGTTTTGCTAAAGAATCCGATCTGCATGAGCCACGGACGAGGCCTGGTGTCAGCAAAATATTCCTGAAGTGAGAAATGCCTGCAGTGTGGCTGTCAGAGGTAATCTCGGCACCCGATGGTGGGAAGGCTCTGCTTCTGAACTGTCAAGGTGCTCAGAGGAAAGAGGGCTGCGGCTGAGGTGGATGAGGTGTTAGACATACGGTCGTTGTCTTTCATTTCTACAACCGAAGAGCTAACAGAGAATTAATATTCGCTGTTTCGTTTCATTCCACTTGCTATATTTGGAGACATCCTCAACATCCTCGACAGGCGTCCTTTGTGGGAAAGGAACTTGGTAAAGTTAAGGAAAACACTGCAGTTTGAATTATTATTTTCAACCCAGCTACAAACATGCTGACGATACACATCTAGCAAGTTACATTACGTACGTACTTTCTAACACTGGTCGCTAACAGTGACCTCCTGTTTCCATTCCAACCATCCGGCCGGTCCTCCTCTGTTTACAGACTCTAGCCCTTTTTAGAAAGAATACATTTGCTCCAACGTAACGGCGGCAATGTGCCGGCCTGTCCTTCTAAAACGGAGGCGTAATATTCCTCCTTTTCAAAAAGCCGCCTCTGAGGTAGGCATAAACATGTGACGTGACGTGAAGTTTGACGTTTCGCTGTGAACAATGACAACAAATTTGTCTTCAAAATACGAGCTTTACATTGCATCCCATTGGAGTTTAGAACTGGGTTCTTAGCGGGGGGCTTTTAATTTGAAAGTAGCGACCGTTCTTAGCTTGCGGACACTAACAGCTAACACAACCAAACAGCTACAGAGACTGTAGCTGTCCAGTTGCTCATCTTGACGTCCACGGATGAAATGATGGACTGACTGCTGTGATCAGCTGTTTCCTGGTTTTAAAACTCCCCGGCTGTGGGTCGCACAGCAGTGCAGGTCATCGACACCTCCGCCCACCTCACGCAGAGGCCGGCACATTGACGCCTCATTTTTAGATAGTAAGCGAGGCGGAAATAAGTGTACCCTCCAAGGCGGAAAATCGGCGGACCAAAACAGACCCCCAATTTGCCGGCGTCTGTCTAAAACCGCGGACCGAGCCGCCAAAAGGACGGGCAGATTGGCTGCTTGGTGTCCTGTCTAAAAACGGCTTCTGTCGCTCTTCATACTACTTCGCTTGACATCCACCGTTGCTGCAGTAATAATTACTACCGCCACCCAACAAATGTCAGTGTGGGTCTTGTCATTGCAAGACGTCAAAGACCAAACGCATTTGAAACCTACTGGTTTAGCAAAGCATGAACAATGCTTACTTTATTTTTAACTTAAAATTAGTTTCATGGACTAATGGGTCCAAAGGCAATATACTCAACAACCTTAAAATAATGTGTTTTAAAAAAGGTTTTCTCACCAGTAATTGCTCGACTATTAATCTGTTTGTCTGCACTTGAAGTCAACTTTTACTTTTGCTGCGTGATAGTTGTAAACAGTTTTTAGTTTCTAATGACGACACTTCGATTCTTGCAGCGTCCCGACTGTGCACTGCCATTTCTTCTCAACGATTACTACAAAGCGATTAGTTTCAGGATGTCCTTTCCATGGCGGGATTGAACAATAATTATGCCATAGCTCATACACAAAGGCTTTTTATTCCTGCTAAGTAATTACACATCCCATTTCTGCTGAGCAAAACCCAACAATTAGTGCAGGAAATACAGAAAAAACAATGTGTATGTTGCCTTATGAGACACCCCAAAACTTTAAATTACTAAAAACAAATTACTGGAATGTTTCAAAACAGACTGAGGAATGTTTCTGAACACAATAATATAAAGAATGCCTCGTTATTATGCTTGAAGTAGAAAAAGTCGAGTTATAGGAGGAACGTTTTTCAGAAACCCCCCGGGATATAAAAAAACAAAACAGATAATGATCAAAGATTTCTACGTCAGCGTTTATAGGTCCATAATCCACCGTCACATTCATTACCCACTAAACAGCCATGCATATTGTAACCCGGCCGATCCTCCTTGGATTTCATCATAAGCATGATCATTACACGTTTTTTTTCTCTATTGTTATGCATTATTCATAATATGAACTGCGGCTGATGTAAGTTCCCACCTCTGTCATGAATTAAAAACCATCCTTAACATGATGAAGGCACGGACGACTTTTTATTCATCGTTCATGTCGACAGCAAACAGATTATAGTTGGACGAGAGAGCGACGACACGCTGCTTTACTGTGAACTGTCCCTTTAGTTTATGATGACTTGATTCCTGTTTTACCCAGATTCGTTTGCAGATGAATGTGACGTCATGTTCGTCCGTTTTAAGATGTCAACACCGTCTCTGATCTGATGAAACAGGATGTTAATAAGATAATTCTTCTCTCTTAATGAAATCTATGTGTTTAAATCAACTAATTGTAGTGAACTCACTGAACTCTGTCTCCCAGGCTTTAAGTCTCTTAAATGTGGACCTGTAATCATGTTGAATGTTTTCCCATTGATCTGTGCAATTGGATCAGCTTTGAGGGACTCTCTTTCAAAATTGCCTGCACCGGTCCTGTGTGGTTCTTACTCACCCTCCTTGGCTTAATGGTGCACCTTACTGCTTCAGTCTTCTCCCATATGAAACATTTTCTTCTATGTGAATCTCACCGATACCGTCAGGGTCAGTATATTTCATCCCCTCGCTCCCTGCTTACATCATCTTATGGCTTTTATAACTTCCTCGGTTCATCCGATGCATTTCCAGATCTTGCTGACTCCGTGGTTCTCATCTCCCTGGCCTCCTCACATCATCTCCTTAAGAACATTCTTGCAACACTTTCTCCCACTCAACTGACCCGTGAATTTGTCTCTGCTCTGTTTTTCAGAAACCAATTTTTTTGGACAAAGGAATTTGTGTCTACAACCATGTTTCAGCTGCACAGCTCAGCAGGGGTGCTGCCCTTAACCAGCATTTTTAACTTGTTGAGGATGTTGGTTGGTTACTCAGTTATCCCCGCTGAGCTGGTATGCCTACAATCTCAACATAGTGTCTTACTCAGCCCACACTGTGTTCTGTCTTCATATCTCTCTTGCATCAGTCTGGTGATCCAATCCCAACGTGAGAATAAATTGACTTGGAAGAAAAGATTTAATAACCTGTCTGAACCCACCCGTCATTTCAGCTTGTTGTGCTTATTAGAAAATGCTTCATAATAAACAAAAAAAACAATGTGTTATGTCTAATGGGTTCACATTTCCCCAACTTTACTCAGATAACAAGACCTTTGCTGCTGTGAGTAAATAACAATCCATGTGAGCTCAGAGAGAAGGCTGCAACACACACACACACACACACACACAGCTTGAAAACAGGGTCGAGGTGACACCTGAAGATCTCTGCAGGGTTTCTGGGGAGGTGAGTCAGGTTGGTATGAGTATCTTCGCTCGCAGAACGTCTCCAGAGTCTGTCGAGACTCACACACACGTACTTCTTGTTTGTGTTCCTGTATGTGGGTTTGCAGCTATGTACAATATAATGCTGTGAAAAAGCACAACATACTGTATATCAATATATGGGACCTCAACCACCATATAAAAACACTTTTAAGCCTTCATTTGCAACCAAGCACTCCTAGGACGTCATCAAACTTTACATCCATTGTGGAAGATTTTCAGCCTGTTTCAGCTCCTGCATCAGCAGCTCTAAGATGCCCATCCTGTCTCCAAGAAATGATATTCAAATGCTGCCAATTGTTTTACCAATTTTTAGCTAGATCTCAGATTGTGTTGGTACTTGACACGTGATTCCCACATGTGATTTGGTAAAACTGGAAGTAGACAAGTAGGAAATAAATACAGGTTTGTGCCGTGGCTGCAAAAAAATGTACACCAACCACACATAGATTAGTCCACCATCAACCTCACTTTGTTTGCTCATTTCCTTTGCTAGCCGGTCGGCCACCATCCTCAATTTTTTTCCTGGCTAAAACACTGCACCCAAGCACACTCAGAGGCAAGTCAAGGTGAGTGACCAGGGAAAATAATGCCTCTTCCTGTTGTGCAATAACTGTGGAAACTCCACATAGCAAAAGCAAAATAAATCCACTGATGGATGAAGGCAGAGAGAGAGAGATTGAAAAAATTAGTGAATGAATGGGCAGTTTTTCTTGGTGAAATTGGGATTTTTGTAGGGTTTTTGTTGCCAATTTGCAACTAGTAGCTATGATGCTAACACTTTCTATTTCAACAGCACATCTGCCAGGAAATGCTTGAGGGGGGAAATGTTGAAAAGTAAACATATTCTGCCTTCTACTTACCTTATTCAATATTTAACTAAGACCATGATCCGTCCCGAACCTTGGCCAAGTGCTGCGATTACATAAAGAAAAATGTTAATCCTGCTTTAACTGCCGCTAGTTCTAAGAGTGCTGCTTTGCATATGGACAGTAGGGACATGTCTCGACTAATATTATGCGAGGACAGATTAGCCCCGACCAATATGTGAGCAAACTCTTTGGCATTAACTTCTGAGTGAATTGATATTAGATAATTCCGACGTGCCCTTCCAGAGGCGATGTCTCCGCGGTCAGCGAGGGAGAGCAGAGCGCTGCGTCTACACACCTCCCCCTCCTGGTTATAACAATCTTAATACATTCAAACAAATATATATATAAAGCACGATTCTGGTAATACCTTATGTAAGTGCTCTGATAAATACATGTATTCTTTGTTTTTTCAGACAGTAGCCTAAGGGCCTGTGACCATAAAGCATTCTCTCTCAGCGCCCAGGTGCTTCACTCCAGTGCTGCCCAGTGCTTTCTTCTGCCAGACATACGAACTATATGGAGAAAGAGCCTTGAATAATATTAGTTGGAATGATAACAAACTAAAAGCCATGAAAAATAAACATTGTGAAACAGACAGGGAGTAGAATTAAAGCCACATTATCTAGAAATTCTATGTGATTTGGCAACTAGGTGCTAACTACGGACAAAACTCTTTAGCTTGGTGAATAAAAAACATTTTCTGAAATCAGGGAAAGACTTCGCCACTTTACGCTGTGAGCAGGCAGTTAAAGCGAGGTCATACAGATCGAATCTGGTGGGACTCAAACCCACAACCCTTGAATCACTTCTTCTGTACTTAATTAGAAGTACAACGCTCTTTCCGTTGCGCCACAGAGCCTCATGTTCCCTCCAGGTGTCATGGAGACTCGTTGACCTCAGACTCGTCTTACTGAGCACTGATGCTTATTTTGCGGCCACTTCACAGGGACGCGCTGCGAGGAAACAGTTCCTCTGAGGGACGCTGAAAAGATGGTGGATAGACTTTTCTTAACAAACTGTAAATACAATTACAGAAAAAAGAAGAACTATGAGTTATGAATGAATCATTATGTCAGAACCAATGTTGGGACCAAACCTACGACCTTGACTCGTACTGGAAGAGGAGACGTTGGAGTGAAACATGTCTGGAGGGTCTGATGCAGCAGTTCAGATCAAACCCACCGAGACAAATTGGACTTATTTTATCTCGCACTGTTCGAATGTAGTCTGTTTGATCGTTGGCTTGTCTTGACGTTATTTCACTCCGCTCGCAGGTGGAGGTAATGATGAACATATCTGTCATCACGTTTCCACAACCGCTCTGACAGTCGGTAGTCCTGCGGGACTTTTTCTGATGTGAAGACATTGTTCTCGATGCTGACAACCATAAATATGGTTCCAATGGGTTTTTCCAGACTGATTTCAACACTGATTTATTGTTTTTATTGTCTAACAGGAAGGTGTTTGCAGTAACGATGGGGCTCATTATCTTTATTAAAATTGTCTAGAGTAACTAATGGAGTAAATGCCTTTTACACGGGGATATGGATGTTTAATAACTGTGCAGCTATCATCAATTTTAAGAGGATTAAGAATCTCTTAAGACAGACAATAGAAATAAAACAGGAGATGGCAAACTGCGTTTCCACAGCACTTTCTTTGCTGTGCCTTCTTGGAGATCCACGTGACTCTCTGTGATGTTTGATTTCTCTCGTTAGATCACTTGGGACATTCAATAAAAAAAGTATTAACAATCCTTTCAAGCTGGATCGAGAGCCAGAAGTCAAAACACTCAGACTAGATCTTCAAGTTGTTTTCTCACAGAGTGATTCAGCTCATTATCCATGTTTGTCACTCTGCTGCACACAAACACACTCAGAGGCAAGTTTTCTCTCTGTCAGCTGTTAGACACGTCCTCCACCAGTGGGACCGGCAGCCTTTATTTCCATGGTGACGCTGAACCAAACAACATGTTGTGTATGAAAGAGACAGAAACGAGCTGAAACACACACCGTCACTCTCACAACACACACACTCGCGTACACACTTGTGTCCTTGTTCTTGCGCGAGGTTGTCTCTTTCTCCCACTCACACACGCGAGCTCCAACACACATTCAAAACAAAACACACAGACACGTTTTTAATTGCCTCTAATAGCCAGCATGCGCACGCTTCCCTTGTTAGCGGCTGCCTGCGTGGTGTGTAGGGAGCTGCTTAATGATCATTACAAACGGAGGAGGAACATTGAGGTGAACAGGGAGCCAAGCAGAGCGAGCTGAGCCTTGCACACATTGTACTATGGCAGTGCATTGTGTGTGTGTGTGAGTGAGAGAGAGTGTGTGTGTGTGTGTGTGTGTGTGTGTGTGTGTGTGTGTGTGTGTGTGTGTGTGTGTGTGTGTGTGTGTGTGTGTGTGGGGCAGAAGGGAGGTGAAACACAAACATAAAAAAAAAGAAATGCACATGTATTATTTGTTTGAGCATTAGCATTAGAGCAGAAGTGTGTGTGTATAATGGAGAAGACAAGAAAGGAATGGACAGGAGTGTGTGTGTGTGTGTGTGTGTGTGTGTGTGTGTGTGTGTGTGTGTGAGAAACCAAACGTGTGACCTTTAGCTGTCCGTCTTGTTAGCCTTTCAAAGTCCTAATCCCACCGTAAGCCTGCTAATGGTGTACAATTGTGCGACAATTTGTCTGTTTTGTATAAATCTCTCTGAATAAACATGAAATGATAATGACATACCTCGACAGGAGGTTTGCACACAACCGTGCACCACCGGCGTGCTGTTTGCTGTCTGTGACTGACTGTGGAATGAGCACAGTCAAAATAAAATAAGTCAGAACGCAGTCGTTTCTCAGGGAACTCTGAACAAATATATATATATTTTTTATTGGCATGCCTGCTGTTTACTTGCTCATTGTAAGCAATTACTCAGTCGTTCAATGACAGAGTGGTTGTTAACTCATTTGGAGCAATTAAACCTTTAGGTGCCTTTAGACAGCCAGCAGTTACTGCTGTTGTTTCAAACACATACACAACGGAAGCCCTGCTGATGCTGTCAGGACAGAGAGGAGTTAAACCGGCTACCGCTCTTGTGTACGTGCAGCCAGAGACGCCCCTTGATGAACTTTTTTAAGCCTGCCGTGTGAGCATGACACATAATGTCATTTTTATAGAATCTGCGTGTGAAGAATTATTATTATCTGATAGTACCCACAGTGCTCACTGTTCTCTGGCTTTGCAGATGATGCAAGCAGGAGCAAATTATTTGCACAATGGCAAAAATAAGAGCAGAGTAACACTATAGCCACGCTGGCATTTCAGCAACAATTCTTTGGTTGTTTGTCTCACAGATGGTGTTTTGGTAGCTGTGGATGAGCGACTGATGGAGGGCTAAAACTGAAGCTGCTGCTGCTGCGCTCGCTACACGCCGTGTGGAGTGTAACCCAAACGTCCTCTTCCTCAAGCTCCTCCTCAGGGGAACTTTAAGCTCTCCCAGGCCGACTGAGAGAAGGGACAGCAGCTTAGCACCAGGTCCCGCGTGAATCCAAGCACACTTAAGTTCATCACTAATTCATTTCCGGCGAGAAGACGGTGAAAAAATACCCTCAACACAGCTGCTTTAATCCTCAGTCTCATTTAAGGACACTCTCGTCTGAAGAGAAATGAGATCATCGTTTCTTTTACCAAATGTCCCAGAATGACATGTTTACTTATTAGTTAGAGCCTCTAGTGGCCATAGGAATTAGGACTCTTGTCGATTGGGAGCGAAGGAAGAAGTCAGGGGACTTTATGACATGAATCTACTATTGAGACCAAAGCTCCCGGGAGGAGCACCAGGCTTGGGAAGACGATTTTACACGGTGGCTAAACTGAACTTCATGTGATGCACAGGGGTCCAAAATGAAATTCTCCCCATAATATTAATTTGAGCATTCCAGACAAAGTTTAGAAGAGCAGCACAATGAAATAAATCATTTTAAAAGTAATTTTGGTGTCATTTCATAAATGGGAAGTCACATTGTTTAGCTTCATTGAAAGAAACGGGGCTCCACCTCTGATGCTGTATCCAGTCCTCATTATCCGTCCATGTTTAGTACCTGTAAGAGTGCCTGGATACTCGGACATCATCGTCCTCTGTCATGATGTCCCTGCTCGTTTCCAGCTCTGGGGCCCATTTGGCCGCCACTCCCCACCAGCATTCCCTGGAGCTGCAACCCTTCTACTCCCAGCGGTCCAAAAAGCTCTTGTGCTGGTGGCGTACCACCGTGAGTCCCCAGTCTCGCTAATGACAGCCACAGTTAGCACCAGTTATTTGGTACTTTAGCAACACAGAGGCCAAATGTTGGTTGCAACAGCCTAATCTGTCCATGAGGGAACTCCAGAGAGCAGCCAGAGAGGAAACTAGAGAACATTTTGTCAATAAAATAGAACCAGAATATCTATTTTAATGTCAACCGTGACCTTTCCCTGAACCTTACTAAGTTTATTTGCTGCCTTGACCCTGGCGTCTCTACAAACTGACTCTTCAATGTTCCTGTAAGTAATCTTGGTGATTCTGAGTGCACGTTCCTTCTTTCTCTCCAGGTGTTTCCACATTCCAGACACATGCTGCTGAGCTCGACTCGAAACCAAATCACCACAGAGGTCAATGGCAACATGTCTGACAGTGTGTCAGCGCTGCCATGTGGTCCAGCTGTTAGTGTTTTAAAGAAAATCCAAACAAATGTCCGATCCTGACAGGTGACATTTACATAAAATTGAGAAACATTGCTCTGCTTAATCATCACCGAACAACAATTTTAAACTCAAAGTGAGTCAAACTAACTTTAAACACAAGTGATCCCTCTAAACTTGCAGTGTCGAGTTTCTGTACCTTTTTTTTTTTAACATTTTCTGGGACATGCTCCAGCCCCGGTCCAGTCCACTGACCCTGGCTCAGTCACGACGTCCGTCCTTTTGTCCAAAGCACTGAACCCTCGCAAATATTAATTGACAACACCTGCGAGCTTGATGTGCATGCATGAGGGAGTTCACGAGGGTTAAAGGGTTCAAAAACGCTGCATGAGGAACGGGACGGCAGTTTACATCACAAAACATGTTGGAGCAGACGAACGACTTCAGCCAGAAAAGTAATGAGGCTTAAATTGTAGGCTACACATAATTATGTAGAGCATTTGTTATCCACTCCAACTTTATGGGATAAATAGTCATTTCGCAGGGTCGAATCAGATTCAAACACTTGTGAACGCACAGCTGCAAAATACACACAGTGCCGCTTAATGAGCCTTGTGCATGTAAACTCGTCCTTGACAACTCCCAATGTCATCCTCGTTCCTGCACATGGAGTTAATGCAGTTTCGGGGCCTTATCGAGCGGCTGCAGGTTATTTCATGAAGGAGAACCCCTCGAACTCAGCGTGACAGCACTTACTTCTCTGAGTGGAAATGTGCTTATATGTGCACATTCGGACCAACCTCACTTGCAAGAGTTTATATCGGCGTGTCTGAAGTGTTTTTGAGAATGTTCTCTACAGCAGAGGCTCTATTATTACAAGGTTACCAGTTTTATAACTGATATACGTAAGAAATGAACGCAGACGACCTTTCATTCTGTTTGTGTCCAGTTTAAACCCAAATGCAACAACCTGGCATCATCACATAACCTCATTAGACTGTTAAATGCATCCCTGTGGTTGGGTAGGAGCCTTTGAGCAGCCAAACGAGCTTCAGCTTGATTGAACTTGGCTATTTAAAAAGGCTCACACACAGGCTTCACAGATCATGACCACTTTAAAAGGAGAAAAATGTTTTGTTATTTTTATCACCCTTCGATCACACGACTCAGTCAAGTTCCAGCAACATGAGATGAAGGCGCTAGTTAATCGTGACGCAAAGTTTAATCAATTAGGAAATGGCCTTAAACATTTACCTACGCCGATAATAATATATAAAATGAATATAAATATCATGATAATCACCTAAATTAGATGCTGCTCAAATTTATTATCAGATATTTTCAACAACCTCTCGGTGTAATATATGTCCAACTCAGACACCCTTGAAAATTACTGGACTGCATTAGTGATGAAAATGAAAGCACAAATCTAAGTGATCCATTTTTATGGCTTTCCCAGGTGATAGATGCACAAGTTCAGCTCTGTTAGGTATATTAGAGGAGGAAGAGTCTGAGCACTGGAAGGCATCAAACTGTTTTTCTTTCTAGATTAGCCTCCACAGCCCCTTCTTGCCAACGTGATGTATAACAGGAGCTTTGAGCACTTGGAAAAGCGAGAATATAATCCATTATCATGACCAGTGACATCTCATTATCAGATGTTCAGCTCATTGGATGTAGCGTAACGCTAACACCTTCAGCTGCCACACCGCTCAATTCCATTTCCACGGGGCCAACCCCGGCTTCAAATCTATTGCTTTCTCCACGCTGTGAGTCACTCTTGTTAATAGCATGTGCCAGATAGCGTTAGGTTAATGTCAGTAAACAGCTTTAAATAAGAGAACAAAAACAAGTTTATTGTTCCTCTAAATGACCACGACGTTCACCTCTCTCAGAGCATAGCAGGAAATCACAGCGAGGCAATCGACCCGTCAGACATTGATTCAATAATTGTTTCTGACTGTAAAGAGCCGGGCGAGGAGTCAGACAGAAATGTGCTCTTGGCAAAAACACTTGAATCTTGATCCAGGAGCTCTCAGCCCAACTCATCTGCCCACCCTGGAATCCCATAAACACTCCAAAATCCAGAAGAGACTCCTTTGGCTCACACGAGTGGGCCAGAAAAGAAGCTCGCCCGCGTCTGCTGTGTGTTGTATGCATGCATGAGAACCTCTATAATAACACTTCCTTCTTGTGTGCATGCCCATAATGTCTGAAAAAGATAAATGGAACCAATTACTGGCCCTTCACGACTCTTTGTAGCTCCCACTGTAGCCACACGTCACTCTGACAACAGTTACACTCCGACACTTCACACCAACACAGATCTGGAATTAACTCGCTGAAAGCCATCTTACAGCGAGGATCGTCCTCATCCTCTGGCTAACAGAGATACTGGGAACTATTCTCTGGAGCTAATTGAAAAAGTCATTTCTACATTTAGGGAAGAATAATGTTATCAGATTCTCCCGGTCAGACGATACCTCTGTGGCTGTTTTGCATCTGTGTGCAGTCGAGTCTTTTTCAGCGCTGTTTTGTCTCTTTGTAGTTGTTTCTCGTATCTTTAAGGGCCAGACTGCAGATGAAGCAGATCAAGTTGCTACTATCTGAAAAACTACCACTGAATGTTAAAATTGGCTGCATTTATATATTCCTCTTTTAGTAGGCTACCTTAAAGGAACAGTTGACCCAAAAATGAAAATTTAAGTCTTTATCCAAACACCCCCATGGCGATTAAAAGTCGGGTGAAGTTTTAATTAATTAACGGTGTTGCAGCATTCTTGCTAAACAGCTGATGTAGCTGTGGATTGGTTTTAAATGATCTTAAACAGGCTCCACACAGCTTGTTTGGTTTGATACTAGTCTCAAGAAGCCCAGAGATCTGAAACTGAGTGAAAATACATTATTCAGTCGCAGTAGCTGGTACTCTAAAAGCGCTGCATGCACTCTATCTGAAGAGGGAGCGCGCCGAACTGTATGAAGACATTTTTATCTATTCATTTTGTTGCTATTGTAAAACAGTCTCCAGTTAGTTCAGTTGTTTAGGAGAATGCTGCAACACTGAAATGTTTTGTGGACTTACAACTTCACTTGACTTTCCTTCATTGGAGAAATGGGACACGCATGGTGCGGGGTAAACAATGCCTGCATTTTCAATTCTGGGTGAATTGTTCTTTAAATGGGAAAGTGCTTTAGGATATTGCCTCTCGTTCACCCATTCACAATGACACACTGACGTGTTACAAGGCAGATGGCCAGCTCGGTCGTAGACGCCATCTCGTATGGATCAAACCACTAACCCTGGGACTAATGGACAACCCACTCTACCTCCTGAGCCACGACCCTTTGAACCATTTCACTTTAGTTTACTCTGGACTGGAGTAAACTAAAAAAACATCGCTTCGTATCCTGCATCACTTCTGAAACAGCCTCCCTCTCTCATTCTCCTCCAACCTTTCATGGATCTCCTCAGTGTAAAATAAAGCACTCGAAAAGAAGAAAGAAAAATCTTAAAAAGTTTGCTCAAGGAAAAAGGCCAAAGAGCGAAACAAGTATTTTTTTTTATTTTTTATTTTTTAAGTACAAAAATCACAAAGCTCCGATGTGCAGCAGCTATGAAATGTGTAAATAAATCAGAAACTCTGCATCGATGGATACAGGTTAATGGAGGTCATAAAATTGGATTTTTGAATGTCTTTTTTGACTCAGCAAGCGAAAAAAAAACCTACTTTTGTTACTGTCAGCGAGCAGAGAGAAAGGAGTAAGACAGTGAGATAAAGAGAATAAAAAGAGAGTTACAGACAGATTGCCGCAGTCAATTACAACCCTGTCCTTCCTCGCAGCCTGTCCTGATTATCAGCTGCCCATCGGCGCTCTATCTAAATGATTCCACAAGCTGAGTAAATACAGACGGCTCTCTCCAGGAGGAAGTCTTGCAGTCTGCAGTGATCACTACTGACCACTGGGGGTCTCTGTTTCAGCAAGAGAGCATGCAGAAAAACTGTATCTGAATGTCTCCATGTCCTCCCTCTCTGTGATGTATACCTTCACTTTAGCTTTCATGATAATATTAACATACAGTGTGTCTCAGGGGGGTGAAGCTGCCCCAGATATCTGACCATGATATAAAAAATAAAGCTGATTTCCTGCATCTCACACACGCTTGAATCACACAAACCTCCATTCATCTGTTGTTGACGGCGTCTTTTCCAGCTACCAAAGCAAATGTATTGCATCTTTCTTCTCTTTTTAAGGAATACATAAGAAACGCTTTGATGTGAACAGGAAACACTGATTTTATCTTTTTTTTTAATGGCTTGTATAAATTTGAATTCACTTAGAAAAACGAAGTTACAAAATGGGATTTAATGGAATTATCAAAGTGTCAGATATGACAGCTCAATACAAAACAGTCATGCGACTAACTACAGTTCTAAGGGTGCGAGTGACAGTGAAAATGAAAAGCGTGTTAACCAAAAGAAAAAATGTGGATAAAAATCGAGGCAATGCAACAATAGAGCTTCACTCAACGAAAGACACTGTCCTCCCACAAGAGGGACACCATCAGTCATTTCAACAAATGCCCCAAATCGACATGTTTACATCCGAGTGACAGCCCTCTAGTCATACTTGCCAAAAACTCCAAAAGTTTTTCTCCCGTTCTCTTCGCCCTCTCTTGGTTTTCTCCCGGGTTCACAATTCTCCCTTATTTCTCTCGATTTATGACGCATTTTCACACTTTTCCCTCCTGTTAGTTATCATAACCTGTTTCGGTGTGTAGTCTGCTGTACCGTTGTGCCCCACTCTGCTTAGCAGTGAGAAAACAAAATAATTCAGATGCCCTGGAGAGAGGAAATGTCCTTTATTCCGTGAAGTTTTCAAGGAAAGGGGTTGTAAAAATCTGCCACGTCAATTTTCCTGTCGATGAAGGTGTCGCACCGCGTCGGTCCCCACGGATATGCTGACAAACACGACCTAAAAATAGTGATGGAGACTGACATGCATTTTTTTAAAATACTTTAAATGTCACCAGAGTGCAGGAAACAGTCCTTGAAGCTCAATTTTCTGCGCTGTTTTAGACGTCTCAAGGTTTGCAAGTATGCCTCCAGTGACTCCTCCCATTTATTCATTTTCAAAAGCATGATCAACCTCTTCAGTGCTTCAACCATGATCTAAACTCAAACCATTTTTTTATTTTCCTTAACCTAACAAACTCGTTATTTTGCCTACACCTAACCAAACATTAGCTAGATCATCGTCACATCATCAGCATATAATCAATCACAGCATCATCTGATCCGCAGCGATGGATTCTAAACACTTGCGGTCGTGGTGACGGGATGAAGATGATATGAAGAGGAGATCTTGATGCAC
Organism: Sparus aurata; assembly: GCF_900880675.1. Classification (NCBI taxonomy): domain Eukaryota; kingdom Metazoa; phylum Chordata; class Actinopteri; order Spariformes; family Sparidae; genus Sparus; species Sparus aurata. The sequence continues at coordinate 28,930,663 of NC_044201.1, forward strand.
GGGAGGAGCAGGGGAGGAGAATGGATGTAAAGTTTGGCAGCAACATTATCAGATCGTACCAAAACCCCATAGTCTGCTAGTTATGATGGAGGTGCGAGAAGATGATGAGCAACACAAAGATAGTCTTCCTGATTGAACTTAAAGGGATATTCCGGTGTAAATTTAATCCATGGTCTAACACACGGTGAAACTGTGTTCAGACTCCCTCTCAAGAGATCAAGTTAGCAGACCGCTAATTTACGGAGTTTTATCAACCTCAGAAACGACCGCACGACAACAATACACTGCAGTAAATGGATCCAAATATAATCGCCACCAAAAAGACTCAAATAATGCTCAGAACAGCACCAAACTTCAGCAACAGTACAAATAGGGTCTCAGCACATAGTCCGGGGCATCTAACCTCCGCTAGCTTAGCTGGATTTCTACTGAAAAGCTGACTAAATTTACCACTCTTCTGCAGCAGCTTCCAGTTGACGGGAAGTCCCGACGAGTCGATTACCGAGTGCAGTAGAGTTCCGCGGCTCATGGATGAAAATGTATGATTATGACTCCATGGAAAAGCAATCAAAGTTCATATGTGTCTTACCTGCCAGTTTATAACAGTTATTATCGAGAGCGGACAGGGAAAAGAACGGAATTGAGCATTTCTAACCGCACTCGGTAATCGTTGCGTCGGGACTTCCCCGACCTGGAAGCTGATGGAGGAGAGTTGAACTCTGTTTTTAGCTTCACAATAGAAATCCAGCTAAGTTAGCAGAGGTTAGATGCCCCGGACTATGTGCTGAGACCCTATTTGTACTGTTGCTGAAGTTTGGTGCTGCTCTGAGCATTATTTGTGGCTTTTTGGTGGCGGTTTATATTTGGATCCATTTACTGCAGTGTCAGTAGGAGTGTCAGATTATTCCGAACGTGTCGTCCTGGAGGGCAATGGCAAATTATATTTTTTTCCTTTGTTCAATTTGTACCGTCTGAGCGCCGTACTGTACCTCAAAACAAAACCAAGTGTCCTGGGAGGAAGAGTGAATCACAATAATAAAGAGTGACAGAGAAAAACGGAATAGAGGGAGAGAGGCAAAAGGGGGTGACAAAAAGGTAATGGAACTGAGAGGAGAGAAGAAAGAAAGACTGACACTAGAGCTTTGGAGAGCTGCAGGAAATTGAAATGCAGATGGCTAGGTATTCTGTTAAGCTCCCATACCTCTCCCCCTATCCTGAAAGCACCGTCTCTAATTTCACTCTCTTCACACTTCTCTTTACGTTTCTTTTTCATTTCCTTTCCCCCCATTCCCCTCTTTTATCTTTCCCCTCAGCTCCCTTTTATAGTCTATCTTGTACTCCATTCTGTGCAGCTCTATCTTTATCAGCCTTGCTCTTTCCTCCTCGTTCTCGTCTATCTCTCAGATCCGAACAACACGTGGCAATGAATTCTCCTCCTTGGCAATGAGCTATGAACCCTCAGGAGCAGCGGCGGCGGCAATCTTTTGGCCAGAAGAAAGCAGATCTCTTTTCTTAGATCTTATTACACCTCCTGCCTTTGGTTATGATGACACAATGGAGCAGGGTAGTTACTGTACACTTGTCACAAAGAAGAGTACAGCAGGCATTGCCGTGTCAAACACACACTGGAGGCGACTTTTGACACAAAGCAGTGTGCTTTTATCTTCTGCCAGTTCTCCACAGAGGTGTGTGTGTCCTCTCGCCACTTTTGTGTTGTATACAAATGAGTTTCCGTGTCGTTGCGAGGCCAGAAGCATCATCAAGTTTCGCAGATGATTCCATTACTTTGTCCCTCACAGTCATCATGAGCCTAGATGAGTTTAGTGATTGGTGCAAATGCTCCGTCTTAGACATAAATGTGTCTAAAACAAAGGACATGATAATGGACGGTCGGCAGAAGTCTCCTCCTACTTGTCTGTTTGTCATATATCACCGGGCTGTTAAAGTCGTTCAGCTGTACAAGTATCTGGAGACAGTAGCTGCTGATACGTTTGCCTTTGAACCAAACATCGAGCTGCTTCTGCAAAAACCAGAAGAAGTTTTAATGCTGACTGCACTTTTACAAGCATGTTTAAGTTTTGTTTTAATCAGTCCTTCCAGAAAAATGCGGAGTTTCTTTGTGATTGTTGCGTGCAAAAATCCTTGATTATGCGGCACGTTCTCTTAAAAAATGCGATGGAATATGGGGGATATTTATGCAATTTTATGCTATGAATTTGCGGGAACTTGCAAAAATTGCGGTTTGATGAAAAAGAGAAAGAAAAGTGATTCCCCAACACCCTGTTCTCACCAGGCTACTACCTTAATGTAAAGAGTCATTTCTTATTACTTCCTATGATAAGCAGCACACTACATCACAGAAAGTGCTGGAATATTTAAGTTCTCATCTTGTTTTATTTCAGACCTTAATAAACACATGGCTCAAACTTACAAATCATTTATGAGTCAAACAAGTTCTGTAACTTTACAAAAGAAATATGCTACAACTTCTGTAAAAATGAATAAATAAAATATAAAAAAATAAAATGTGCTTCCCGTTCTACAGAGGTAGCGATACAAAACAGACATCTTCTGTTAAAATAAGTGCTTCTAATGCACAAAGTGCATCTCTTACTGTAAGGTAAATTTACATACTACTAATATACTTACAACTGTAAGATTTTTGAAACTAGTATGATTTTTTGTTAACAAATGAGTCTGATTTGCGGGCTTCATCATGGCTTCATCGCGGGGTTTGCAGCTTTTTGATGACGTTCACGTCGCGTAATTACGTCACTTCATAACGTTCCCATGGCAACAGGGGAAAATGGTTGCTCTTGTGTGAAGTAAACGCAACATTTTTCAACTTTCTGCTGAGATATGTGACTTTTTTGCAACGAAAATGCGGGGATTATGAAATCATGCAAGCCCTGCATATTTTGCACGAAATGGGCAATTTATGCGGCGAAAGTGTGGCGTATTTTTAAAAAATGCGGCCTCCGTATAAACATGCAGACTTTGGCTGATTATGCATTGAATTATGCGATCGCATAATTGCATTTTTCTGGAGGGACTGTTTAATGAATCTGTCTTGTATCAGGTCAGACGGTCAGTCACCGCTGACCCCAGGTCACCTTTTGTTCAGTGAGTTCAAGTTGCTTCCATCTGGTTGTAGATACGATCTGCCAAGAGGGAGAGCCAATACATTCAAAACACTTCGGACCCCGGTGCTGTTCGGATGTTCAGTAATGTTATGTATTACCTTTCTCTTTGTTTCTCTTTGTTTGTTTTGTTTTCCATGTAAAATTGTTTGTGTGCTGATCAGCGAGATGATTTCATTACTGCTGGCTGTGCAACAAAGTGCCGCGCTGGAGGACAGTAAATACCTTGACATCAGCTATTTTGTGTGCAAACCGGTTTCTCTGGACTTTGGGTTCTATTTCCTTCGGGTTTTTTGTAATGCAGGGTCATGCAGATTGCAACAAACTGCAACACCACTTATCTCACCTTCCCCTATAGTAGCTGCTTAACTTTATCTACAATCCCCACCGGTAGATAAAACAAAGCTTATTCTAAAGTCGCAAAAGTACACTCTCTCCAAAATGCTAAATCTTTCACACTGGAACTTGAATTATTATAAAAGGAACTTCTTCAATATTTTTGTCTGGTAACATCAATACAAGAAATTTGGAAAAACTTTTAGAAATGATGTGCAGCTAAACATTGAGAACGATATTGTTCAGAAATACAAGAAACAAAATGTCAAGGTTTCATGACTGAACATCTCAGCAAACACACAATAAAATGCTTTATGCAGTAATGTGCTGCTGATGGAAACTATTTTCCCTCAAAGCAATTCACAGTGGAAATGTATGAGCTGCTCAAGGCTGGATGGATGTGGTCGATTGCTTCTGGAGATGGAGTACTTTAAACATTTGCAACTGACACCAGAGTCAAAAGTAGAAATGTATTTGAAATCTGTCACATAAGGACAAATATCTGATGGGATTCAAGAAAAATGTCTATTTAAACACATTTGTGTTTAAGACCTTCTATGTATTGAATATATATACGCTAAATATTAATTATGCAGATATGGACAATGGTCGTTGGAAGCTTATTGTAGTGTTGCACTCATTGTAAGCTCTCGTAATTAAATCTAACAATGACAAGTGCGGTTGTGGCCCTCCAACAATAACCCCGCTGTAGTGGCGACACGATGTGGTGAATATTTCCTCTGTGCTTTAATTGAACCCAACACAATTCATTCTCTGCCTCCATTTTCCGTACAAAGCAGCCATTATTCCGTAGCCATAGGCCATCTGATTAGCTAGTCCTTCGAGGGCTTGACCGAGCTGTGTGCAAGGTGATGCTGATAACTTTTACAGAAAAAAGAATGCCGCGGTTCTCCCTCTGCAGAAAGATCCGCTGCTAATAATAAATAAAAATTGACTCGTGAGAATTTTTCATTGGTGTGTTTGGGAGGTCGGGAAGCGTTTGGTCGTTAATCTGAAACGTGGGAGGAACGAGGAGATCCAGATGTGGCTCAGAAGAGAAAGTTATTAAGCTCAGAGCATTTATGAGGCTGCAAATACGGCCCGGGTGGTTTCTCTAATGATGACTCCTCTTCGCTATCTTCATTTTGCGTTTCGGCGGATCACTGTCTTGAAGTCTATAATCTTGTCTGTGTTACAGTGTGCCTGTAGTTCTACTGATTAGTTCTCCACTTGTGTGCTCTCTGTTTGCTTCTTTGTCTTCAGAGAGGCAGACAGAGGCATCCCTTATTCCCTCCTCATGCATGAAGGCCAGCTTTTTATCAGTCACCCCCGCGGAGAGAGAGAGAGAAACAGAGCGACATAGAGGAGGGCAGGAAGTTATATAGAGGGTGTAATGGGTACAAAGGCAAAAAAAAAAAAACAGAAAGAAAGTTAAAACAAGGGGCTTAAAATCTGTATGCAATGCAGAAAGAAAATGAGATGAAAGACATGCATGGCAGCGTTTGGTCATCTTTCATGAGGCACAACACAGACTTCCTGAGGACTTCTTTATGTTTCATTTCATGGCTGGATTGGGGAAACGGTCGTTGGGATTTTGGCTGTAGATTAAAGCCAGACAAAGAATTTCTTTTTTAATCCGGTGAGAACACAAAACACAGACTCTGGCAGGGTTAAAACCAGAAACTCAAAGTCCCTGAAGGTAATAATCGTTCCCTGAGAAGATTCTTTAGATAAGTAAGCATTGCACTCCAGGTAATATCAAGGAGTCACAACACATTGCAACCCTTCGTTATTACTTCCCTCCTACACTCCAGCCAAGTCTGTCTGTGTGTTTGCTGCACCTCGGGATGAATTTATTAATCCTGGTGTGAAGTGTTGCTGAGGGAGCATGACCTCATACATCCAGGTCACGATTTCAGCTCCACACACCTGTCGGTATCCGGCCTTCTGACGGCAGTGGGAGTTTTAAGCTCTCTTTGCCTTGAAATGACTCGGTCACCACTCGACAAGAAATGAATAGAAATAACACCTTCTGCTCCCGATTGCTAAGAATGACCTCAGAGGATAAGTTCATCAAAAATGAGAATTCAGTCATTATCTGCTCACCCCCATGCCAATAGAAAAAAAGTTCCTCTAAACATTTCTGGAGCCAGACGAGAGAACAGCGCTGCAGACTCATCCTGCAGAAAATGTAGAAAAACGGCTCAAAGATTCTGACATGACCTCGGTGGCCTGACTGGTAACTCAGGCCCAGAGCAAGTGGCTCTTTCTCACTGAATCATATACACTCTTATCCTCCACTTACTGTCATTCTTTCTGCATCAGTAGTTTGGTCTCTAAAAGGCTTCCCCCTGCACTGCTCTCTGACACCATCTGTCTGCGCTCGCCGGGACACAGCTGACCCCTGATATCTCTATCGAGGGTCATTTTTGAAGCTTGTACCCGATGAGTTTGAACTCATTATGTAAGCCGGGATAATGTATAGAACGGCGGTCACTATCGGGAAAATAAGTCCTGACAGGACGAACCGGACCCCTCCACTTCATGACGAGGTCCGGTTCGTCCTGAAGGGACTTCTTTTTCCGCTTATTACACGGTTACTTGCCAACACAAAAGAAACTTGACACAGTGCGTCTGTTTACAATTTATTTGTCACCATTCATAGTGTTTTTCAGCAGAGAAATATAGTTCGCCAAACCGACGTTGTTTCTCTTCTCCCTCTTCGCTGCCTTCCTCTCTTTTTCTTTTCTTGACCGGTGACGACAACTCAGCCTTTTGCCAAGAGTCATCCATACTAGTGGCCTAGGAGTATGTTTTTTCCAATATGAAGTAGACTACAGATCAGCTGATGTTGCTTAACGACCAAAGACACTGGGGTGATAAGTGATCGGACTACTTGATTTTAGAGCGCGGAGTGCTACAAAATAAGTGAATCAGAAGCAAAAAGGCCACTTTCCTTTACGACAGTCAGATATGCTGAGTAGCGGTCAGTAATATGAAAAATAATTGACCGCCGAATGTTGAGAAGGCATATTCAAGTGAATGGAGCATTCTACAGCATTAAGAAGAGCCGTGTAATAAAATACTGTATCTTTCATATCTGTTTGCAAAATATATCCGTGGATTCAAACATGTTTTCTCAGCCATGTCCCCTCACCGCAAACACAGAGACGCGTCAGCTCTTGTCGGAAAACAAAATGCATTGACATTTGTTTCCTACATGCTGTCGTGTTGACCGACCGTTGTTTGGATTTTGACCTCGCTGCAGCGCTTGTCAGTGCAAATTTAAACTACATCCTGCACATCGTGCCTGTGTATTTGTAACAGCTTGATTTCAGAGCGGAGGCAAGAACTCCGGGTAGTTCTGCTTCATCCTTCAAGACTTTTTTTTGTCTTATCTGTCACAGCTGGTTATACAGAGAAACAGGTGCTGGGCCCAAAGGCAGATGAGACAGAGGCAGCAGGATAACTTCAGTGATTTATTGAAGGAAAACTTACATGAAAACAGGCAGGCTGGCAACAGAAACTCAATATACAAGCAGAGGGTGGCTAGAAGGGAAGACCGGCAGAGTGTGAGTGGAGATGGGCTGGCTAAATACCTGCAGGCCTGATGAGGGAACTGAGAACAGGTGTGTAAGTGGGCGTGGCAGTCAGGTGATCAGGTCTGCGTCATCACTGTGGATTAAAAGTCTAAATAGCCAGCGTTCACCCTACTTGACATCCTCTGACCTTCAAAATTGCCAAAAGCCAAACTCGCTGGAAGTCCGTCACTGCTAAATTGTACCAGAAGTTCCAAACACAGAAGTTATTGACGGATAAGAAGTGACTGACACGGCTCACTGGCTTTATACCGCTGCCTGTGTGGGAGGTGGTGCGTGTTCCCAGCCGAGGCAACATGGGAGCAGAAGTATTAAAATAATCCTCCTGTGTTCATAGAAGACTCTTAATCAAAATTATAATTTTTTTAAAAGATCAAGTAAGAGCAATAATTTGATTATTTTGCACAGTCATTGTCTCTAAACACTGAGCCACTCGGATGATTTATTTTGGTTTTAAATTATGTAGTTTTGTTCGCGTTCCAAAATGAATTAGCTGCAATTTTTTTTTTCCCCCCAGCCGGCAGCATTTCTGTCCTTCACACATTTCCTCTCTCTTTGTCTCACAGGAGCTTTTAGCGTGCTTGTGGAGTTTTTTGTGAATAGTCAAAACACAGCTTCTGGTTGGCCAGGCTAAGTGTGTGTGTGAATTTTTGTTGAAGATCATGTATTGGGAACACTTAAGAGAGATAGACAGCGACTGTGAGGGGGAGAGAGGGACTGAAACAAGAATAGAGGTTGATTGAGGCAAAGAGAACGGAGGGGCGAGCTGGCGTTCGGGCTGAGCTGCGAAGATATATTCTAGGCAGCGTGTTTCTTTTCCGTCTATGGAGGCCAGCTCTTTATGTGCTGCCTCTGTGGGCAGACGGAGACAGGAAGAGAGACGGTTGCATGAGCGAGATGGAGGCAGACAGAGTTGCCTGTAACGACCTGGGAATGAGGACGATAAAAAGACAGAGGAGAGACTGAAAAAAGCAGCAGAATAACATCAAAACTTCAAAGGTGGGAGGGTTTTATATCCCCTGGATATGACAACACAGAGTATAGGTTTACTGATGTGTGTACAGTATATTACAAGGAAAACTACTGATTGCCTTAAAGCGAGACTTTTGAAAGAAAGAGCACAATCCTCCTTTGACAAACCAGAAGTTGAATTCATAAACAACAAACAAAACTTGCTTGATTCAACACACTCAGGTTTTACTGCTGCAGCCTAAATCTGGTGTTTATTCCAGGTGTATGAAGACAGTTGATGTTCGTCTATTTTTTTTTTTTCGTTATTTGTCTGGTCCAAACGCCTGAAGGTGTTTTTCCTCCACCAGTTTTTACTGAGGACATTTTTGGAGACGTCTCGAGGTGATTTTCTGTTAACAAGTATTCCAGTATCGACCAGCGGCGACGCCTTCAGACACACAACAACTGTAAGTGTCCCCAAATAATGTTTGGTGACTTTCACATGATAAATTGGATTTCCAATGTGATGTTGATTTATTCAAATAGTGCCAGTTTTGACCCAACCTTTGAAAGGAAATGCGAGTCTATATTTTTTATTAATGCTTCCTTTGATTGCCTGAGTTTAGTTTTAGTTTTGCAACACCAGCCTCATCTCATGAACTGTCCAGTCCACTGCAGTCCAAAGGATGCCACCCACAGAAGAACAATCTTCAGTTGGCTGAAAGTGAAGCAGGCGTATATTTTTTTCTTTTATTGAGCTCCATTTTTACGTACAGATCATGCAACAAGTGTTAAGTTAACCGTCTGATTGATTTGTCAAGATAACGGGGACGATTACAGAAACATGAGCGCTTTCTCTGACCCGTCTTGTTCGGCTGCGTCCTCTAGAGGCAGTAGTTAGTTAACGTAAGGAAGGCAATGATATAAACATATGAGACATGAGTTTATAATGTCAATATTCACAGCATGTGATGGCAGATGTTTAATGGACGTATTGATAACCACGATGATGTAAGAAAGGGTTGATAAAACACGTTATCAGGCTTTAATATTAGATGCCGAACGCACAACTCCTCAGTCTGTGTCGGCTTCTTTATCGTCTTTCTCTCATCCACACACACACACACACACACACACACACACACACTGTGGGCAAGAAAACTGTTTTGTAGTTGCGACTCTTCGGGAGATAATTACCTGGACCTCTGTAGTCTGTAGCCTGTTTAAAGAGGATACAGTCACACACACACACACACACACACACACACACACAATCCTCAGAATTAGTAATGTGAAAACATGGCAGATCTGTTGGCATGCTCGCTGTTGTTTATGTGTGTGTGTGTGTGTGTGCGTGCATGTGCGTGTGTGTCCTTGCATCTTGTAGACTGTGACAGAATCTATTCGCCCACCTGCTCCTCTTCATTATCTCAATGCAGAGCTGTAGATGTAGGGCAGAATATCTTGCTGGTAAGGTTCCTCTCCTCTCTCTCCTCTCTTGTCTTCCTCTCTTTGTTCCTCCTCTCCCTTTCTTTTTACATCTCCATCTGTTTCCCCTCCTGTTCCTCTCCCCATTCGCAGCTACCTTCGGGTGGTACCTCATCATTCCCTTGTTTCCTCTCCCCTCCTTTTGTTTCTTATTCTCTCTCTAATCTCATGTTTGTTCCTGTCCTTTCCTTGTTCTCTGTCATTTTTCCTCTTGTCTTCTCTCCTTTTTTCCTTTCCCCTCTTCTATCCTGTCCTCTTGTCTCCTTATCTCGTATCTCCTTCCTCGTCTCTCCTCCCCTTGTTCCCTTTCCTCTCCTCTTCTCCTCCCTCTCAAATCCCTCTCCTGTCTCCTTGTTCCCTTGTTCTCCCCTCTATTTGTTGTCCTTCCTCTCTTTCTCTTCCTCCTCTTGTCTCCTCTCGTTCATACCTCGGCATGCTCGACACGTATTCAATTACTCCGGACTTGATTACATGCTTAAAATGCGACATTGAAGGGCAACCAGCTACTTACTCTCCGAAGGAAATCTATCGGCGTCCTGCTTACGATGCTGCAAGGTTTCTCCCAGCTTTGGTTTTGTTTACGTGCTTTCTGAGGCGGCTGTCCTACTTTGATGCCGGCAGGTGTGTTGTCATGAGGAGGAAGAGGGGCGGGAGGTTCATTCCTCTGATGCAGTAGTCCCCCATCGCTGCACACACACACACACACACACACACACACACACACGCTGCAAAGGTCTCATCATATCTATTCATTACAGATAACACCTTAGCCCTCAGTTGGTTAAACTGCACTATTAAAGTCGGATAATACAAATCAGTGAACATGCTATCAGCTGAGTGATGGAAACACTCCCAGGTGACCTCTTCTGAGGTTGCCGTCACCTGCCTTTTTTTCTCACACACACACACACACACACACACACACACACACGATGCTGCGTCGAAGGCAGGTGTATTGACACAAAGAAAACAAATGTGTTTACTTCCTGCAAATTTGATTCAGTGTGATTATAGTTTGACAAATAAAGATGAATTGGTTTAAAAAACTGTTTAAAGTTCCTAACCATTTATCCGCCATGATTGGAGACATTAAAAAATATGCCGTCTTCGAAAAGGTATAACCGTAGAGTTGTCTTACACAGCACACAGATGTCTAATCAGCCAGTTAAGTACGTGTAGTTGTTCCAAACCTTTAAATGTGTCATTTCTAGAATATTGCCAGAATCTAAAAGTAGCTCCTAACACGTAGAGGGCAGCGTACGACCAGAGCAACAGACAACCCGCTGCCATCCTTGGCTGTTGCTGGACACCATTAATAAGCTCATGGCTCAGTTAGCTGTTGAGCCGGAGGCCCTAGAGTTTGTCTAGACGGAGACATCAGATCACAGGGGGAGTCGCTACGGGCGACGGGGAACAGCTCAACTGGATTTGGCAGCCTAAGAGCGAACAAGGCTGGACACCAAACTGGGTCGGATCACAGCCTCAGAGACGGAGGTCGGTTCGAAGACAGGCGACACATCTGGGAGGAAATGTTACTTGTTGTATCTTTAAAAGGGATGATGGGATTTACACAACTTTCTGTCAACAAACACACAAGGTTGGAACTTATAATGGGAACAAATGATCCAAATCGATAAAGTAGAACCAGAGATATCATTTGTTTTATTAGACGCATTCTTCTTCCTTTTCCAAACCTGAAGCCTTACCCACAATGCAACGTTTCCCCTAAGTGTCATCACTGTAGGCACTTTATCAAATTACACGCAGCTTCCTCTGGAGGCTGTATATTACTTTTTAACATATGCAGTAGAACTCCCCACGACCTGTAAACACACTTTAATGTGTACAATTGGTGGCGTTACCCTTTAAAGTTTCATTCCCCGATGGGAGCTAATGCAGCGAATTCACGTACACACACACACACACACACACACACACACGCCTTTCTCCTGCTGTCAGAAAGATGTAGAGACCTCAGCAGAAAGGCTTTCAGCACAGCGAATGCTATACGGGCCAAACACACAAAGACAAGCGCACACACTCACTGCTGTCCTTTAGTGAACGCAGAAGTGGTTCTTGATGATTACGTCTTTATTTCCTTATGACATGTTACAGCAGTGAACTCAGTGGATTTGTTAAAGCAAAACTCTCGCCAAAATGCAACATAGGCTTTTGTTATGAATGTACCCGAGTCAAACCTTCGTATACAAGCATAATTACCACGAAAAAGCCACTTTTAAGATTTACCGTATTTTTGTTTTCAGGTCAAACTCATTTTCAATGGGAGAGCTACGATAGCATCAAAATCTCTATTTTTAAAACACTAAGAAGGCTCGACACAACATGAAACTTTGCTCGTAGTATCATCAGGGTCTCTACACATTGAAACAGATTTTACTAAAAAAGTTTTTGACCAGCTCACGTTAGCAGTAGCTTGTTCTGCTAGCCGTAAAGTATCGATCTCCAAATGTGACGTAACCTGGAGGAGATTTGCAGCCAACGCGTACAGATAAATTTTGGGTTTTTGAGTCAATAAAGTGAACATGAACAACTCAAAAAACTCTGATAGCGGGACAGCTGGGGGATTCTGTTTGTACTTTCTGACAGAAAGATGCTGTCAGGATGATGTATCTTCAGCTAAAGTGAAAACGACACACAGACAGAGTACACATCTGCACACAGATCTTATCTGCTTCTTTGGTATCTTGTGCTGTTAAACCAGCACTTTTTTTTCCTTCTGCTCCTCAAGTCATCCCAAGTGTAAAATAATCCCTGATTAGATCACTGGAAGGAAAATCAGCAGGGCGCTGAATCCTGACAACCAGGATCAATAACTACCGATTTATATTCATACCTGCGTGCACACACGCCTGCCTTGTTATACTTATAAGGACCTCATTGATTACATAAATTCCCTCAGCTACTAACCCTAATGTTCACCCTTACCACTCAACGTCTCACCTTAATACCTGCTGTGATCTAAATGTAATCCTAATCAAACTTTAAAGGACCGTGCTGGACGCTGCTCAGCCAATTAACTAGAAACCGCACACTTTTTACATTACAGCAAACTGATTCGAGGAAGGTTTCCATTCGTTTATCATTCATGTCAGTGCAGGAGCTGAAAGCTGTTATGAAGGCTGATACATCTTCAAAACACCTCTCAGACATGAGCACTGAGATTCATTCTTGACCTCCCAACACCTCCTAAGAAATCAATACACTTACAGATGCAGCTTCTTAAAACTTCCCGCTCCTCTGTGACAGGGCCCGGTACGTGACGGGTCCGCGCTTGGACCTGGAAGAGTCCGTGACTGGAATGAGATCCCCCGCGACGACGTGGTGAACACGGGGATGAATCGTGTGGAAACCAGTTGCAGTGCTTCATCTCTCCATCGGGGGGAGCAGTGATGATGGAAGCTGAGTGATGTCAGCTGTTCGTATGTGAGGGAACAAACTATGATAGTGTAAGAGCCGTTTTCTTCTTTGTCATTGTGGTTATAAAAATTAAATTTCTCTTGCTGTTAGATTACAGCTAGAACACGCCGTCAGGTGAAATTGTATTTCTGAAAGGCTAAATGCCAACAAATATGGATTGAGGCAGAATATTTTTCAATTAAATCATCAACTAATACCTTTACATGTTTTAGAAATTAGGTCTTAAACCTCCCAACCCCTGTTTGTAATTTCAGTGAATCTATCAAATGATCATGATTGCAGCATTTTAGGGCTTTTTTGTGTGTGATTTTTCAGTATAAATGAAAGTTGAATAAAGAGATTGATTGGTTAATTTCTGTTTTAAAGCTTTGGGAAGCCTCATCGATTAAACAACAAAGGCCCTGAAGACACAATGACTTAATGTCAGTGTTGTTTCAAGGTGAAAACACTCAACTAGTGGAGCATTTAGCATCTGTACAGCCTGATATTTTATTAGGACAGAGTGCAAAGCGCTTGCTGTCGAGTGAATGCCCCGTCGAGTCTGTTCACTCTTGTTTTACCTCGGTTTTAATCACCCTCCCTTTTCATCTTCTTCGCTTCCACCATCAATGGCTTGTTCTTCTTGTCCCAGTTGTTCCACCTTTACCTGGGGATCGCGACCAGGGGAAACAATTCCTCTTCCTGTGTTTATTTCTATTATGCGAAACATTCAAATCCTGTTGGCTTGAGCTGTGCATTTTAATTGTGCTTTGGATGATATATAGGGGAATAAATGAGAAGGGTACATTTTTACCCATTTAACAAACTTCAACAACAACAACAACAGAGCGACCGTCGACAATTATCTAAGCAGCAATCACTTGTATAACCAGTGACATTCAGGCATCACGCAGCAATTCAGGGCTCAGTTATTGAATGTCAAGATCATTCTGATCTCTTTCAGTTCTTGGAGCACGCACCCACATGCCCACACAAACAGTCAGCCTTGTAAAGTAAAAAAAAAAAAAAAGTCCCAGTGCACGCATCGTCTTCCCACGGTCTCTATGCTTCACTTCCACAGCCTCTGAGAAGCCCGAGTGAATAAGAAATAGACTAAAGTGACGCCTAATGATCTGAGATATACTGTATAAGATAACAGGTCTTTTCTTTGCATATCAAACAGACCGTGAGTGCAGATCTGCCTTCTCCCAGGATCCTTGCTCTCGTAATGCCATACGAACATGTACTTACTCCGACGTGCTTCAGGGTTAGATTATGCTGTGGAAACTCGGTGAAGTCAAGTTCACGATTAATCTTTCAATGCTATAGAAACCATCCTGTGGCGGAAGGGAAAGGAGCTAAAGTTCTTCTCTTACGCGGGGCAGGGTGAAGCGTTTCTTTACCTCAGTGCAGAACAGCCTCTGAACTGCTATGTGGGCGGCTTAACATACTGATAATCTTTTGAGTTTGCGTACTGTTGTTAATGTCTCTAATCTTTAAATGTTGGGATTATTTGTTCAGAGCTAGACTGCATGCACATGTGCAGATTTTAGTGTATGACCGTGTAAATCTGCTGTGATTACATTGCACTCTTATCAACCTTATTTCCAACAACAGCAGTGTAAGCTAGGGCAACATGGCAGACAGCGTTAGCAGCACGGTACGTTGTGGCGCATTTAGTAACTGGAAGACCAGATATTTCCCGCAAGGAGCTGTTGGAATCATAATCTCCATGTTGTGTGGGAGAATAATCTGTTGATGAATAAAGAATCTATTTTACAGTTGAGCTGAAAAGAAAAATGCCAATTTTAGATCCGATCCACAGTCATATTGTGCACATATGCCCCCCCAAATATCACTTTCTTTGTACTTGTGCTTGCATGAGCTTGAACCAACCAATTTAAATCAATAACATGATACAACCCATCAATAAATCTTCAACTTTGAGCAGTCAGTGAAAGACAGAGAGCTAATATTTCATGACAGAAAGACACTGTTGTAGGGGGTGTTTGTGAAAAAACTGAAATTCCTAATTTTATTCACTGATTTGGATGAAACTGGATCATATTTTTTGTCCTCCAGCTGCTTTTCGCAGGTTTATCTGCTGTTGCTATTGGCTATGAACACCAATCAATGTCCGTCTCCGTCTTCCTGTTTCCGGTCACAAATATTCACATGTTGCGGCTAAAAAGTACATTAAATTATGATCATTCATAAGCATGTATAGGTCCAAACCATTGGCAGAAATAGTGCTGTTAGCTGTGTTATACAGGTATTATATACGAGGCAGAGCAGCTCAGTTAATCACATATTTAGCCTGCAGACTGTTATTAGCAGTGCAGAGTTGTCCAACAGAGCTCATCCTTTGCCTCCACCTGAGTCACAGACACTAGCCCTCGGGTCCATCGCTCAGCGGTTGAGGATACTCAGAGACAACATACACACCTCCAGTACTCAGCCTACCATGCCCCTGTGCCCGGCCCAGCGTCTCCCCTGACAGACTGCCCTTCAACCCAGAGACGGCTCCTCACACAGCCAGACAGAGCCGAAAGCTGTCCAGTGTCGATGTCGTCATGCCTGTAACACTCCTGGACTCGGCTGTCTGTCGGCTGGCTGGTTGCTTCCGTCTGTGCACTGATTTTTTTTTTTTTTTATGCATCTCCCTCCTCTTCTGTTCCAAGTCCTCTCTGCTCTCTCTGCTCTCCTCAGCTGGTTATCTTCCATTCCTGGGGTTGTTCTTCTCGGCCAGCCATGACATCAGCCTGTCACTACCTCCGGTTTGTCAGTGATTGGCTTCAAAAACAGATCTGTTAAACTCAGTGAAGCTGGAACAAGTGCGGGGTATCTACTCATTACTGGAGCTCGTGCAGTACAATCACACCTGCAACCAAACAGTGCGTCATGTGAACAAATGTGCATCTCACTCATGTCTGTTTGATCATTAAACTAAAATCACTGATTAATCTAAAGCATTAACAGTCTCAATCAAATATTTCAGCTCGATTTTCATTTTTATGTATAACAATGTGACATACTGCACCATTTTTCCATAGTGCGTTGTTCTTGGTGTGGCTCGGTGATGCGTGATCGGGGGGCTTTGGGGTTAAAACGAGACAATATAGATGAAATATGTGAAAATATGTGTGCAGCATCAGCTGACTCCGAGGACTTCCTCCTGCCCACAGATGCCTCCGCAGCCATAGCTTGACCCCAGCTCAGGTGGATCTCCAGGGATCTCACTGGCTGTCACCTCCCATCTCATCACAACCTGGCTGGCCCATATGTTCCTGTGGCAGGTGTCCTCCTCTCTGTCACCTTTGTGCACCGCAACCCTACTCCGAACCTGGACACTCAAGTGTATTCCATACGGGACACACACACCCAGCAGAGGAAGCGGCTATTTTTAAAGGACTGGCTGTTTGTGAAAGGAAAAAAAAAAAAGAAAAAAAAAGGTCATATGTTTTTGTTTATTCAAGCACATTCAGAAAGATGTCACTGTGGAAAACACATTTCACATCTATTATCAGCTAATAGTCAACCCTTGTTTTATTGAAAATAAAATTAGATGTACAAAAACACTATGGAAGCTCACCTAAACAATATAGTTTATCATAGAGCTGTGCGATATAACGATATATATCGTAGTGCGATGTAAAAATGGTTACCGTAGGATATAACCCTCTGTTGTTTATATCGTAATTTTGACGTGTAGGCTACTTGATTAGCACTGTTGCTACACTAACGTTAACGTACACTACGGTTGTAATTAAACACGCCATCTAAAGCACAACTCAATGTCGGAATGACTGTTGGATATCGACATTTTGAGTTCAAAACAAGTTTGTTGTATGAAAGCGAATGTAACTGCAGCAATGCTGCTGCTTTGTGGTAGCATTTATACGTCACCAGCAAGGACTTGTGTCCGGCACCGGACGCTCGGGAGTAAACAGAGGCAAAGCAGCATGGCGGAGATGGAGGAGAGCGCAATGGAAGACAAAAATAATGTTACATCAGACGCGGATACAGAAGCAGAACCTTGAGAAGATTTGTGCCGAAAAGGGGGAACCGGAATTCCATCGTTTGGCTTTGGTTTGGGTTTAAAAAGTCAGACACCGACCAGACAACGGTGATCTGCAAAACATGCCGCCAACAAGTTGTTACTAGCGACTCAAACACATCTAATCGTTTCTACCACTTAAAGACACGCCGGGATATATATCGTTATCAGGATATAAAATATTTGTATATATATGAATACCTCTGCAGAGAACTGTGAGGGAAAATAACCGGTTGCTAATCCACCGTGCTAGAATCCAGTCAGAGTCTGTACACCAACTACATTTTCCTTCTTGTCTTTTCTGTTTCTGTCAGATGCGAGCTGTATTTTCATGCCTCCTTGGCATCGCTCCTCTCGCCTCTGTTTTTTGTTCTCGCCTTTGGCTGATGGATTGAAAGGTTGGTGAAGCCTGAGCCAAATGGATTTCTGTTCTAGACTGAGATGCCTTATTGAGTGGAATTTTCTACCTGCTGGGAAGCTGTCAATATGCCAAAACTTCGAAAGACTGCCTTTGATTCGTTACTCTCTTCCATTCAACCTGTTAGTGAAGAAAAGGTCACATATACGTGTGTGTGTGTGTGTGTGTGTGTGTGTGTGTGATGGTCATGCATTTGCAGCAGCAAAGACAGAAAAAAACAAACAAACCCAGTTCTCAGTCCATCAATTCAGAAAAAAAAATGGTGGCAACACTTCAAGGTTTTGAATATTGGCTGAATAGTAAATAAATAATTACTTATTTTTCTAAACAGTATTCCTCTTTTGAAGAAAAATGCCAGAAAAGTGGCTGTCTGACTCGACGGTATAATGCCGTCTTGGCATTTTGCGAGACCAAAAGGTGAAACAGAAGTTAAATAAGGAATTTTGAGTCCAGACGCGACACTGATATCGATTACCCATGTGTGCCGTTTAAGGTGAAAATGGTGAGGACAAAAGATTTCAAAGGCTTTCGCTGAATCCTGCAGAAGGTTGCTGGTCCGATCAGCTATAGAATGTAATAGAATAGAGTAGATAAACTTTGTCGTCCGTCCCAACAGTGACAGAAACTGTCCGTTGGTGTAACGTTTTGTTTTTGCTTTTTCGTCTTCAGTCTTTCCATTTCATATTTCCTAAACAGTGCTGCCTGGTTGAATAAAGTTTAGGACTAGTTTAGAATCTTTGTAAAGACATTTGTTTATATTTCAGTCGATAGCGCCCGGGTAGATTCAGTCATTTATTCTTCGTCCTTGACAAAACTGTCCTAATCTTCAGGGTATTTCTTCAGATCTGCACTAGTCATTGTGTCATTGTTTCACTAACTGTCATCATTTCTCCTCTGCTTTCCATTTAGTTTTGGAGTTTTTGCCCACTCCATGCTCCATGTCCTTTTATCAGTTGTTTTTTGTCTCACTCTTTCATGCAAACTTTGTGCAAAAAAAGTGCCCTCTTCATGAAATATGTTATACAAACACATTTGCATTGCTTTACCCTGGAACAATGGTGCACGCGTAAGAATGGAGCAACACTCAAAGGACCAATAGAGAAACTCAGAACGAAAGAATAGAATAATTAAAAAACAGAGAGAGACCAACAGAGATCTGCTTAACAAAAAAAAAACAAAAGGAGACAAAGAAAGGAAGCTACAATGGCGTTGATCCCTCGGTCAACTTCTGTGATCCAACAAAAAACAGTGATTGTGGATCCTTTACGACGGGAAACATCGGCTGGTGTAATGAATCGTGGCTCCAGTTATTTCACACTGATGGGAACACTGGGGAAATGGATTCACACACAGAATGGTGCAATGAGGCTTTTTTAATCACAGCAGGAGTCGTTTTTTCTTTTTTCTTTAAATCTCCTCTTTGCTCTTATTTTCTGCTCATACCGACGAAACCTGACCTGCCAGTGAGGTTGAAGGCACAAAAAGTTCTGCACATTAGTTCTATTTTTTTTATTTTAAGAGCGCAGAAAGTTCAGGCTGAAAATCCAAATGTCTCGAACGAAACTGAGTTGACTTTCAGAGTTGCCATGGTGATGCAGCCAGGGTATAAAGAAGGCCACCTTCGTGACACGGAGAACTCTGGCTTTAGGGTAAACATACCTCGTTAACCATTAATCTCGCTTTGTTTTACACCCCTCTGGTTCAAAACAGACAATTAGACCTGATTCGGTGGTGTTGTCGGCCTGAGCGGACACAAGAGCTCCCACACCGGCGGCGGCGTGATGCTCCGTCACTTAACGAGCCGAGCAGCCGTACGTGACATTTCTTCTCTTGCCCTTTGCAGTGTGCACTCTGTGTCTGATTCAGAGGAACACATTTTTCTCCTGTGACACGTCACGTGATGGCGGTCAGCTCGGATCCACTCAGATATCAGACGTGAAGACACCTGAGACCTGTGGACTAACTGTCTATATCGAGTTAGAGACAGTATGAACATCCTATATGTAAGCACACAGTCACAATTTTAAAGCAACAGATACCAATATTAAAATATGTGTTAAATAAAGCATGTAAAGCCGGAACATCTGAAGCGTTTGGGGAGACTCGGACGAGGTCGGGAACAAATCTGTTCGGTGTGTTCAGCTGCATCGGAAGCTTTCGGAGTCGCGCGGACGTTGACGGCTCCGATTCAACATGCAAAGTCTGAGGAGGTTGGCTGTCGGCCGTCTGAGCCATTGGATTCTCTGATTGGCGCTGTGCTAGCGAATCAGTGCGGTGTGTGGGAGGGGCGGAAGTGACGATGGTGACGGCTTCGTATCATAACGAGCCCGAGAGCACACAACGCGAGTGTCAGCGTAACCATAGTCATCTTTCATGTATGCCAAGTATTTAGTCCACAAATGTCTTCTCGGATCGGACGAATACTGAATCAATACTGTGTGCGCTTTTGTTTTTCTATGCACTCCTTTCCTCACTTCATTCTGTCATTTCCTGTTTTCGTGTTTTGGATTACTGGCACGAGACTAGCGCCACCCGCTGTTAAGGAGGCTTATTGCATCTTGCACAGGCGCAGAATGTACATGATACAGTGGAGTAGCCAGCACGTCGAAGCGGTGTGTTCAATGTAACTTTTTCTGCTGAACGAATCAGACGAGAGGCGTCGGAGAGTGGACGGATAAAGCACTCGGACGTCTGGGCGGTGTGTAGGGGGCTTAAGCCTACACATTGTACTGTACGCAGCATAGAGACTTAATAATGAGGTGAAAGACACACAGATTAACATGCAGAAGATACAGAAATCCTGGAAAGACGCAGCACCAAACCACATTCACAAGATTACTGTTGGCAATGAAACACAAACTCTCTTCATGTCGTAGCTTTACATTTCTTTCAGTTCAGTTATCAGTTTAATGTTGTGACAGTCTTAGGTTTGGAGACAAAGACCACACGGTGAGGCTCACATAAAGATCGTGTTGATTTAAAACACCTGTCTTTGTCAGCACAATGCCAGTGTCACGCTTGAACCTCAAGTTTTGACATGAGTTTAGATGTACTGTTTATTTATTGCACAGCCATGTTTTCAGTAAGGTTCAGAGTGTTTATCTATGCACTGATATTTTGTCTGCAACGCATGAGATTAGAAAGTGTTGGCACAGAGATGATGGAGATGCCGATCATCCCTCCCGTATGTTGGAGTCTCTGCAGCTGCACTGATGGTGTATACTCACTGTTAGAGACTAGAGCTGAGGGTTGTTCGGTCTCAGTAATAGATTTTAGGGGGCCGAGAAATCAAAACCATTTGTCAACATCGACAGTTGTGCAGCAAAAAGCGGGGGAACCTCCTGACACACGGGACTGACTTATGAGCTTTGGGGCCTTTTGGGAAAGACAAAAAAACTCTCATTTCTCCGACTTGTTCCTGAAAATCTCTCGCCATTTTTAACCTCTTCCTCCTCAGACATCGACTCTGCAACGCAAATCAAATGTCAGAGTTTTATTTCACGAAGAAAATGTTAAGTCTGAAGTGAGATAATGGCCCAGTGTTCACTATTATTTTAGATATGTAATATGAATCTACTTTAGGATGTTTTCACACCTGTTTACTTCGTTTTATCCGGACCAAAGGGGAAAATGATCCACATGAGGAAATCAAACTCAATTTGGCAGCACTGTAGTGATTCTGATGTGTATGTATGTTCTTTGATGTCACAAATTATTAATATCATCAGAAACTGGCCTCATGTGATTGATAACAGGTGGAGACAGGACAGGAAGAGGCGGTCGTGTACAGTGATGATTCTGGGACAATTCGTCTGGGACTTTAAAGAACTGCACAGCACTAACTTCTCTGTCGACGGTATAAAAGTCGTCTGTTGCCGGTTTAACCGAGGTCAAAACAGCCAAATGTGTAACTGGCAACCTGGCGCCACTTTTAGAAAGAGCAGGCAGCCACAGAATTGAGGTGAGATGAGTCCAGCTGGTAACTGGAAAAGGAAGGAAGTTGTTAAAGTGATGCAGCTTGAAATAAGAGACAGACGGGCGTGCTGCGCAGGAAGGACATTACAGAATTACACAGGAAGGAGAGTGTTGGAAGTCCGGTCCCGCTCCGCTGAAAGCATCTCCAATTAGTTGAGCTGATGTTACGTCTAACACGATTAATATTAATATTCAAATAACCAATTGACATATGACCACAATGGAGTGAGCATCAGTGTACTGTTAGGAACAAATATTTTCTAATCACGGAGCCAAATACAGTCTGTCGGCTCTTTGTATTTGGTTATGAGACAGTCAGCAGGGTGCCAGAGATCACTTTCACACCAGAAGGTTAATTGTGTGTGTGTGTGTGTGTGTGTGTGTGTGTGTGTGTGTGTGTGAGTGAATGTAAAGAGTTGGTTGACAACGCTGCATGTTTTGGTTTCCGGGAAACCGACTTCAGGATGTGACTCTAATCAAAAGGAGTGTGTCGAGGGTGAACCTCCTCTTCACCTCCTCTTCACCTCCTCACACATCACGTGCGCCGCGTTACCTTTTTATTTCTCAATATGCAATTTCACCTGTTGGCAGTCACTGATGTAGAAAGCGAAGGAGCCTGAACACTGACGCCCTGATCTCCGAGGCAGCTTGAGTTGAAGATTAACAGCGGCTGAACTTCTACAGAGGTGCTTTAAAATATTGATTATTCGACGCTCGATCATTTCTTAAAGCTCTTGTGTGCACTCTTATGAACCATACTGTCAGATGTGCTGTCTCCTGGAGCTAACTGCCATTCCTTAGGGGTACTACTACCTCTGTAGCACAGCAGATAACAAGGTGCCCTTAACAGCGTGCAGGCTGGATGGAAACTGTGTGGTCCGGCTGCTGCGTCACAGCTGCTGTGACGTGATGTGCAAATTATAATCAGTGCCATTCATGTATGAGTTTAGCAGTAAAGAACGACTGATTCACTGTATTCAAGTCATTTTATTGTTTACATACAACACATTTACAGCATAGTAGTACATATTGTTAGTCAAAGTCATCTGGCGAAGTGCAAAATGTTAATACTGAAGGTTGAAGTGAAATGTTCTCTAATACAGAATCTGAGTAATATTTCCAAAGGCGGGGAAGAGACTTGTTTTGCAGCACAGAATATAATTCTGCCTCTCGATCCAAACAAAACAAGACACACAATTAACACCGGATCATGGGAGTTGTTGTCTCCATTGCTGAACAACCGCCACCGCTAATACAAATCTATCTACGTGACTCAGACTGGAATGCTCAGAAATGAAGGACGTTTTTTTATTATTATATTATATTTGGTCACGATCGCTGACTTCCTTCCTCTCTCTCTGGCTCTCTCTGAGAAGCTACAGTGACCGGGAAAATCACAGACATCTATTAGGTTTAAATAATGTTTTGGATTCAAATAATAAAAAGGTCCAGTCGTGTTTAGAACATTTTTAATGCTGAAAGGTCACATGTTTAAAGGGATATTCCTGTGTAAATTTAATCCATGGTCTAACACACCATGAAACTGTGTTAGACTCCCTCTCGAGAGAACAAGTTAGCAGACCGCTAATTTACGGAGTTTTATCAACCTCAGAAACGACCGCACGACAACAATACACTGCAGTAAATGGATCCAAATATAAACCGCCACCAAAAAGCCACAAATAATGCTCAGAACAGCACCAAACTTCAGCAACAGTACAAATAGGGTCTCAGCACATAGTCCGGGGCATCTAACCTCCGCTAGCTTAGCTGGATTTCTACTGAAAAGCTGACTAAATTTACCACTCTTCTGCAGCAGTTTCCTGTTGACGGGAAGCCCCGACGAGTCGATTACCGAGTGCAGTAGAGTTCCGCGGCTCATGGATGAAAATGTATGATTATGACTCCATGGAAAAGCAATCAAAGTTCATATGTATCTTACCTGCCAGTTTATAACAGTTATTATCGAGAGCGGACAGGGAAAAGAACGGAATTGAGCATTTCTAACCGCACTCGGTAATCGTCGTGTCGGGTCTTCCCCGACCCGGAAGCTGATGGAGGAGAGTTGAAATCTGTTTTTAGCTTCACAATCGAAATCCAGCTAAGCTAGCGGAGGTTAGATGCCCCGGACTATGTGCTGAGACCCTATTAAATTAGCGGTCTGCTAACTTGTGTTAGACCATGGATTAAACTAACACCGGAATATCCTTTTAATGGTGTCGGTCTGTTTTTTTTGGAGAAGCTAAAAGATGCTAATGCTCGACATTCTACGCAGCCCGACAACGACGCTGCAGCAACGTTCAAGTTCTCAGGGATAGAGAAAGAAATCCTGCTCTGTGAGAGGTGATGACATTATTACCTCGCTGCTCTGCAGAGAGGCAAATTGGTTTCACACTCTTAACACAGTGGAGCCTTTTGGCTTCAATGAAGAACCACATTTTATTCCAGCTGGATGGATGCCATATGCACATTCTGTACTTTGATCTTTGTGACTTCATGATGTATCTGTCCTCTTCAGGTTACATAAATGAAATTTCTTGGTGATGAATGCATTGAAAGATGAATGATATTTATATCTAACAGGACAGAAGATGCAGCATTTCAATATCGTACTTCAAACATTTCCCTCACTGGAATATGCAAATCATTAAATCTGTGCTTGTTGGGAAATGAGTCCAGTTTTTGTTAATGAAGGTTTTCAGTCATCAAGAAACTGAAACAGGTCCAGCACGAGTCTAGTTTCTGCTTTGATTTTCCCCCTTTTTTGTTTTTCTTTCCGCTTTACTCGTCAGATTTCCTTGAGTTGGTTGCTGGATGCCGGACATGCTTGAAAGCGCTCACAGAGGCTGACGTCTTGAAAGATGTGAGTTGGTTCCATCTTACATCACTTCATTAATGCTTCAAAGCAAACAGGACCGGGTCCAAACACCAACGCATTTATTATTAAATGTGTGTGTATATCTTTCAACGCCGGCTTAAAAATGGGAAAATCTCATTAACTCCGTCGGGAAATATTTGTGTGATCTCATGAAGCGCAGTTTGAACCTGTCGCGCTGTGATGTCGATGTGATGTCACACCGCTGACTCGCAGGATCTCGCTCGTGTCTGCATCTCCTGTCGAGCCTCGCTTCTGGGCAGCGGGAGTCATCTTCTTTAAAGTGGACGTCTCCTGTCGTCCACCCGCCACGTTGACAGACCGGCTCTGTGGCATGTTTACGCCACGGGAGCTGTTGGCGTCGCAAAGCTGTCACTGACATCTCTGCCACCGTCTCCCGCCTCTGTTTGGACTTCTTAATGATGCTGCAAGAAAAAAAAAAAAAAGCATGCAAAGGCAGATAGACAAACAAAGTCCTCACAGCACAAAGACGCCACGCTGTGCTAACCACGCATCAATGTGCGCTGATCTAAGCGGTTGTGTCTACACATGTGCGGTCACTGTCATTTATCTGAACGTTTAAACAGCAGGACAGTTCAGAAACACTGAAGTGAGACCGGAACATGTTTCAGTCCGCTGAGCACTGAGAATATAAAGGCCGACTATCCTTTTATAAAGTGACTGCAGTTTATGGCAAGGTAAACTAATTCTTTGAATTTTAGTACTTTTTTTTTGGTTTGGAAAAGCTGCATCAAATTCTTGGAGGGACTGCTGGCAGATTTTCATGACTTTGTGTGACCTTTTTCAACGTTGTTAGTTTAATCGTTGTGTCGGGCTCCCGGCGGAACATTTTTTATAGATAGGCTGATATAAAACACAGAGAGGGTGACATACAGAGGAGCAAAGAAGACAAACCTTCAGCCGGGCGGTGAAGCTGCTGAGCGTTCGATGTTTGTGTGTGAGAGAGAGAGAAAAAACGAATGAAAAAGGAGAAACGTTTCATGTGAGGGAAGAAAGGGACTTGAATAATTATTAGAGAAAGTGCTTTTGACTCAGTTCAATAGTTTCTTTCATCGAAACTTTAAGAACTTGGCCTGCAGCAGAGTTCCTCCTTTAAACTACAGTATCATTGCTCGACTAAACATTGAGGGTTTCTATCAGAGCGTCATGTTTGGCCTGTTGGTGCAAATTGCATCTCCAGCCGGTAATAACATTGATTTTTTTTTTTCCCTATGCCCCATCAACCTCAAGTTTCTCGCAATGATTGAGGATTTCCCAGCCTCCTTTGGAACATCCTGGCCCATAACAAAGCGTCCTCTGACTGTTATTAGCCTGGTGTTCCTGCATTTTCAAATCCACCCTGTGGCTGCTCCAGCAATGGAAACCGTGTCTTCCGCTTTATGAGAAATGATGCTTTATGTGATTTTATAAGCCGCCGAGAAGCACTACTAGTCCCCGAGCGCTATGCCGTGCAAGGAGAAGGAGAGGAGAGGGGAAACTTTCAAGAGAGGTGAACGGAGGATGTGAGGGAATAGGGCGAGCACAGGGGACTGAAAGGGAGGATGTGGAGAGGAGGGGAGAACAAGGCGATAGGAGGGAAAGGGAGAACACAAGAAAAGAGATCGATGAGCTGTGAGGAGGAAGGAAAGGCGAGCGGAGGAAAAGAGGAATCAAAGACACACAAGAGGTCACGATGCTAATCCGCTAAGATCCTTGGAGACTCCCACCAATGTCACCGTCAGAGCACCCGGGGAGAGCAGAGGCTTCGTGTGGAGCCCTAAAAAAAGGAAGCACAACAGAGACAGCCACACGCTGAAGGACTGACTTAAAATGATATATTATAAACCGAGTGCAAGCAGAACCTTGATTTTGTTTCCTCGAAAAACACAAAAGTGCATTTGGTGGAGCAGACGCTCCATTTATACGGCTTCAAAGAAAATAAAAGAAAGTCTTTTTGATTCACTCGGCTTCTCAAACAACAAGCAAATCACAGCGAATCAGGAATCCTAAATATGAATAATGTCCTAAACAAAACAAACTCAATGAAACTGAGAAACTCAGTTTAAACTTCTGAGGAATAACCACTCTGATGGATTCAGTGATCGTAATGATCCATCAGCCCTGACAACACTCTGTTGATGGAGACAAACAAGGCACAATGAGTGGATTGATCGAAGCGTCCTTTCGCTTCTGGCTTCACTTCAGTGCTCCTAACAGCACCGGCGCTGGCACGAGGCGGCTGTGATGGTCTGAGCACGACGATGAAGACAAAGGAAGAGAGGAAGAGGAGCAGGATTCAGCTCCTCAAAGCCCAGCAGACTCTTTACTTCCATGATCTGAGGGCAGGACACAAGTCTCCTCTGGGGTTTAAAACGGAGGAGAGATGCTCCCACATAGACGGCTGCTCTGAGAGAGGGTAAGAATATGGTGTGTGTGTGTGTGTGTGTGTGTGTGTGTGTGTGTGTGTGTGTGAATGCATTTAGTTACAGTGCAGCTCATGTGTATCTGGGGACCAGCTTTAAATTCACCACGACTCCTCTGTGCCTGAAGTCTTTAAGTATGCTGAATACAGTGTTTCACTTGAAGCTGCACACGTTTCCTGAACAAAATAAAGACTACTCATTATTATTCATGTCTATGTGTGGCGAAGTGGCAAACACAAACTCAGCAGCAAAAGCAATAGGTGCAATAAGTACATGTTCATAGACGTGCAGTACCAGCAGGGGGAGCTCGTGATGGGAGCAAAGGACAAAAGTCAGACCAGTGGCAGGACTTTCATCAACAAGGCCGAGGTTCAAATTCCATGTGAAGTCAAAAGTCAGAATAAAATGCTGGCTGCAAAAACTTATTTTTTAAACTTTTAAATAGACTAGAAAATGCTTTAGAGACTTACTTTTATGATTTTTTTCTGCAGTTATTCAACAGTGTGGAGATGGCCGAAAAAATAAGGAAGGAGAGATTCAACAATGGCCGTCAGACAGATTCAAAATGCAGACGTCGTGGTTCATGGTTAAGAATTCATCGCTTGGTGACTCAACCTCCAAACCACGGCGGCACTCTGCTGCGATCTATTCAGATGATTCAAAAAGTCCGACGCTCCAACAATAACAGCCGCCACTTGTTTTCTGACAGCTTGAAGGTAATATTCAGCGCACTAATAGGTAGAAAGCAGACAGAAAGCAGACAGAAAGCAGAATCAACACTTGTTAACTTCTTCTCAAATATCATGCAGCTCACATCTTGAAAATACAGACAACAAGAAATGTCTAAAAACAAATCATCTCCGGCCAGGTGGATGGTGACCAAAGCTAGTATTTAAAGCCAAAACATGATCTTTTCCTCACCCGAGTCGAGTTTGTGCCTAAACCTAACCAAAACACAAGCAGAGTGTTGATGACATTTAAAAATGGACGTCGAAACATAAAGAAATCTAAAGTTGATGTCTATTCTGGCGATTTGGTTGCGTAGCACACTGAGCTAATGAATCACGTGATTGTCATTTTCTCATAAGCTTACATACAATCTGACTTCTTTTTGAAACAAGCGGAGTCTTCCCCTTGCCGGCAAGAATGGAGGTTTGACTGGACTTCTAATTTGGGACTTCTAAATCTTTTCAGAGCGTCCATATTTCATGCAGTTGGTGGAGAAACAGCTGCTGCACGAAGGAATCCAGACAGGAGTTCAGACAGCATGTCCAACACCTGGTAACGTCTTGGTTGACGTGTCAGCGATGGTGCCATCTTAGCAGCGTATGATTCAATTATGAAAAGCTATTTTCAACTATTTTCAGAGGCGTAGTAACGAGTAATGTCATAATTTCTGATTAACGTCAAAAACGCTGGTTATATTTGAGGGCTGAGGATGAAAACAGATAAACATATCCACTTAAAAGATGTTCTGTGGGCGAAAGTGACAAAAGAACATTAAGAAAAGAACAAATAATTTCCTCATATAGGTTTTATATTTATGTCTCAGCTCGCCGTAAAGGGATGATGATAAACGTGCTTTGAGAGTGTATTCTTCTTCCTGTCACAGCGTGAGGTGTTTACCCGCATCAAGTGAAATAACACATTGTTTTCTATTTCAGGGAGGATGATTTAAATATCACCCGGCTGTGTGCGGTTCACTAAAAATAATGTTCAACTCATTCCTGGGTTCTTAAGTTCATGCTTTTATAATGACGCCGAGCTGCCGAGGCGTTGAATTTTCTTTTGCAGCTTTTAACATAAATAGGAGGTATCTTTGTGTCACCGCTCTGAAATACTGTGCAGAAATGTCTTGGTCTTTCACTGCAGTCTCATTAGCCGGCGTAAGAAAAAGCGACGCAGCGAGAGGGAAATCCAGGTGAGACGCTTCTGTTTCAACTCTCACTGAGCTCGAGCTGAAAAGTTTAAACCGTCATCATCGGGGATTATTTCAGTGTCTTTTGGAAACCAGGCAGGGTTGGTGATATGGATTAATTCCTAAGCAAGCGTTCCATGAATTATATCAAAATATTGCGTGGTTATTTGGACTCACACAAACAAAACCTCTGCTGTGTGTTCATGTGTGTGTGTGTGTGTGTGTGTGTTTGAAAAACCCTGAGGGAAAGTTGATTAAGTGATTTTCTTATAGGTGGCACACAAGGAGCACCGTCTGCCTGAAGGCGTCTGGTAGGTGATGGGATTCTCCAACCATTAGACTCACTTGCCCAAGAATATTATTATTGATTTTGATCTTGAGCTACGGCTTATTGAATGCACCGACTTGTTTTTTCAACTGCAAACAGCAGTAGTGGGAGCTATCGTTCAGTGCTAATGACATCATTTTGCAAGGATGCCTTCTCTCTCCTGAATGGGCGCTGTAAATATATTTATTTATCTCTTTCACAGGCAAGTTCGAGGGGGGAGAGGAGATTACCTGTCGAGATTATGCCCGATGATTAATGTTTGTTTGGGCAGCGCGAGATAATGCACATTTGATTTAATGACTAAAATGAATCGCTTCTTTGCAACTTGCAACTTGAAATAGCTTTTTGGGGAGGCGAGGGAGGCTGGGGCGACGAAAAATCTCTGAATTTCTAAACACAGGGAAGATTAAAAGACAGAAACGGGCTAAATAGGCCTATACCTCATGTAATCTTGACAGTAATGTCTTGTTCAGACCCATGAAAAAAAAGATATGAATATGACTCGTGCATCATAAAGAGAAGGACATGTGCATCCGTCATATATGTTGTTAAGGGTACAATTGATGCACGTGAACATGCATGTTGGGCTGAAAGATTGCATTAACTTTTAAGAAAGAAATGCTATATCCAGCTAATATAATGTCACATGACCTCCATATGAGAGCAGACATGAGTTGACAGCTGCACATTTTGCAGCACATGATTGCTAGCTGAGACAGCATCGGTACTCTGTTACGTTGAGTTCAAATTAAGTCCAATTTAGAAGATGAGCAAAGACTGAGCAACCGCTACTTAGAGAAGGAGGTAGGGGGAAAGTAGGGAAGGGGAAACTGGCCAGACTTTTAAAGGTGCAGACTGTCGGGCGTTGCGGCCGGCGTGATCGCTGGAATTTCTTGGTCCATAAAATTGCAAAAAACACAAGATGTTGATGCAAAAATAAGCTCTGGAGAGAGATAGTTGAACATGATTCCCATCAACAGGTTGAAAATACAGTTGCTTTGGGTTGTTGCCGACCAAAAACCTAAAGTATCAACACTCAACCGCTGGCTGTCTTCCAGATTGCATCTTTCAGTGTCTCTCAGATAAACCTGTTAACGGAGATCTAGGATGGGTCATGCTGAAATCACAACCACCTCAACATTTCACCAGAAGACACAAGTGCTTTGTATCACTCCCACCAGGTACTCTTGGGCGGAAATATAATAATATAAAGGAAAAGTGACTGCGGTCTGTGACATTGTTTCAATGACAGAAATAGGTTTAAAGTTATATTCCAATGCTCTTCTGCAAGGCGAGACCAGTCTGACTGATCCAACAGCACATTTCAAACACAGGAGCATCTGAAAGTGGTGCGCAGAGAAACATTTTGAGGGAAATAAAATCAATCAGGAAGAGATTAAATATCATCCACGTCTTCACCTTCCATCTCTATGCTCATTATGTTACAGACATGAGCAGTCGGTTAACAATTGATGCTGTGCTCATTGCGTTAACCAAAAAGTGGGATAACTGATTGGGGAATTGACCAGCTGATGGATTGATATTGGATTGATCAGTCAAACCACAGGGAATGTCTGCAGCCCGTTTTGAGACTCGCACCATAAGGGGTTTACCGCAAAATCAGAAGGAAAGGAGGTGAGTTTGTGAGTGTTTTGGTCCTGCAGCGGAGCCTGAAGCTAATTTCCATCAGTACTCCCATGTTCTCACAACTGTTTCCTCTGTGGTGCGTTCCTGCCACATTAGCAGCATTTATATTAAGCGAGCCAAGAGTCTGGAGTGAGCTCAGACAACCAGAAGTGATGGACCACAGCCCTGCATCAGGCCTGCAGTTAGTTTGCCCCTTGAGAGGGAAACTACTAATAAATGAGTCACTCCAGCTGGTTTGCTCCATGCTGGCTGTAAAGCAGTGAGTTGAAGAGCATGAACCATCGCAACACCAACAAATCTGCTCTCATTAATGTGACATTTCTTCCCCGTAATCAATTGTTTCTTTTTATTTCTCTCACATGCTTCAGGTTCATGTTTGTATTTAGAAACATGCTGCCAGTCCAATTATTTCCTGCAAAGTGCCACGCAGATCATTCATATTGTAGTATAACGAGATACATTTCTTTAATACGTGAAAACACATCGAAGGTCGACCAACTCACTGTGTCAAGAAGTTTCCAGTCTTTACCTCGTCCTTCCAGGTAAATTGGTTATTCTTTCTCCAACAAAGCTAGCTGGACTCGACGTGGGTTGAGTCGTGCAGGACTCACCAGCTACTGGAAAAAAGGAAGACCATTTTAAATTAGAGGAACATTTGTCTCTCGGCTACATTTTTTCACCAAAAAATGCAAAAGAAAAAAATGCCATGCTGCTGTGGTGGCCGTTCAGATGCCTCGCTCAGAGTGGGAGACTCAACTGTTGCACTGCATTATGGAGATTGTTAGATAAAGTGCCGGTTGCTTATTTACACAATGTTTTGCAAATTAGTATGCTAATCACCATCCATCCATCCGTCCATTATCTGTAACCGCTTATCCCCGTCAATGTCACCGGAGGGGGGCTGGAGCCGATCCCAGCTGACCTTGGGCGACGGCGGGGAACACCCTGGATAACTCGCTAGTTCATCACAGTGCTATGCTAATCATTAGATTATGAATATTGACACGCTCGTAATGACAGGCACAAAGAAGTAGAGACACTGTCAAGTGAATGTGTTGCTTCCGGTGGCTTCTTCTCTCGGAAGTGGTCCATCATTCCCACGTTCACGTGTCTTTGTTTGCACTCCTGAGCGCGTTAAAAATAGGGCCCACGTTTCTCGGCATCCGTGCTGCCCATTAGTGGGCTTTGATTTGCACATATTAAATCTTGTCACACCTGCTGTGAACAGTTGGCATGAAGAAAACCTACGTGTCCTCACCCCTCTCTTCTTTTGCATGTTTTTACATTTTTACCACCTCCCACCTACAGCACATATGTGGATAATTGGATGTTAGCATAACTCCGCAAAGCCCGCAGGGTCAACACAAGCTAAAAAAAGAAACAGTGGAGCGCCGTGCAGGTGGAACGTTGAGATTGATGCCAACACTAATATTTCCATCACAACGCGTTTTCAAAGATTCACTGTATCTGCCCACCTCCTTACTAAAAATGTGCACAACGCCAGCAGCCCAGTGGCTGAGTTAATGTTTTATTACCAACCCTGCCCAAGTGAATCAGCTAAATGTGTTAAATGAGACTGTTTGTTGCTCTCGGGGAGCCGTGGGTTTATTTTATTATCATGCAGAGGATGTTAATGGAGAATTCTGCAAAATTGTGAAGATTTGAGTGCACCCCAGAGCACAGAGGGTGTTTTGCGGGTTGCTGTGTTAGAGGTTGTCCTTTAAAATGTCTTTAGAAATGTACATTTTCAGCCATTTAACACTTCATTAGGTCTACACTCTTAAATTAAAAAGGCATGATAGGAACTTAACATCCCGATGCTATCATTTTAAAACCCCTTCACATAGCTTACCTTTTCAAAAAGGCACATCAAACATTCCTGATTCCTGATTATTTTTCAAATCTAATACAGCAGCGCTGTAATAAATTTGACTGCATGTGGATGAACTCCAAATGTCATTAGCCTATAAATAGACGTACACTGAGAAATCGACAGAACAATCAAGGCCTAGGAGAAGTTGTCAATCCATCATTACTGCCACTCACATTTTCATAGAGCAGGGATGGATCTGCTGCACATACATTACCTGTTCAACATATATGGCCTTGTAGCTGTGGCAATATTATATATTTTCAATTCTCATCTCACAAGGCCTCTGCCCCTGTAGAGGCTGCGAGGCTCTCAGAGCGGTTTCTAAATATACTGGTGAACCAATATGTCTTAACTTTCGATTCGTCTTCTTTTTTTCCACACAGCAGCGCTCAACAACCGCCCAGCTCAATATGTTTGGAACGGAAGAGTAAATGTCAAGGTCTTCTACTGTCGGCCCGCACCGAGCAGCTGAAGGATAAGTGCAATTGTATTCTTGACACTTTTCTCACTTTTTTCGAGGTATTTCAGGTGGAATTCGAGTTTTTTTTTTATTTAGCAAAGCAGACAAAAGATGAGGTAACAATAGAGTGGAGTTTGCAGGGAGAGGAAAGTTCCCAGAGATGGGCTTATTTATCAGCTGTAGCCTAATAATATCGAATACCGTACACGATGACAAAGGAAGGAATGTGCACAGCCTGTTTTGCAGCACAGTGTGAACTGAAAGCAACATCAATTATTATCAGCTACAATCTGAGAGTCTGTGTTGCCAGTTTGGGTTGATGATTTCATTTTTACCAGCTATGTGGACGGAACTTGCTTCACCTTTCACGTCCGTGTGTTTGTGTGTCATCATGGTAAAATGTCGTCCTGGAGACACTTTTGGAAGCAGGACGCGCCGCAGAAGCTACTTTGAGTTTGTCAGCTGTACTTGCGACACGTTTCATTTTGGGTGACAGTTCCTCTGGAAGCAGGAGGGTAAGGGTGCACTTCTTGACAAAAAACATACAAGATCAGAATGGACAGGTTAAAATTGTTTTGTTGGCTTTTTCAGCTTTTTTTATTCCCTCAGATGAATTTAATTTTCTCATTATAATGAGCAAAGATTGCCGTCATCATCATCATCATCACAGAAAAATTACATTGTAATGAATAGCAAACGATGCCTGTCAAGTACAGATTACAAAATAATTAGTATTTGATCACAAACACGCTGCCTCATATCAATCAGACGATGTGGCAACATTTAAGAATGTATTTCTTCTATATCTAATTTAGTGGAAAGTGGAACTTTTGAGTGATGCTGGATTTGTGCTTGTTTACAGTCATAGCAGTCTTTTAATTGGCTTCAATCAAATGTTCCAGCGTTGGGAGGTGGGGATTGACCGATCGGAGAATTACTGCAGCTCTTCGGCTCTGCTAATGTGTGAATCTGTCAGCCCCCATGTATTTATTCTGCTTTCAATAAAAAACTGAAAAACCTTTCAGTTATTACACCAAAAAGGAGAATGTGCCGTCTGCTTTCCCTGCCAACTGAGACATTTCATGCTCCGCTGTTTTGAAGCTCCTTCTCATCTGAAAGAAAACTGTATCTCCCATGGAAATCCTGTCTCGCCCTCTGGTTGTTATTCCAATTAAACACCAAAAAAACAAAAAAAAACAAGAAAACACAACGGATCATTGGAACAGATGGTCAAAATATGTAATCAATCATTAATTGTTACTTGGCTTCTGGTTCTCTTATTTTGAAAATGTTGTTCTCTAATCTCCCTGAAAAAAAAAAAGGAAAATGAAAAGAATTCAGATTTGCCCACAGCAACCACAGACCCACAGTGTCTCCACGCTCCCTTATTTATCTCAAGTTTTTCCCGTTAGTGGCTATATTTTATTAATAATAAGCACAAACTTTGCACATTCTCGGTCAGGTTTGGGAGCGCTGCACAGTGGCTGCCCTCTTTAAAGTCGAGACATTTCTTTCCTCCTTCCTGCTGCCGCTAACACTTTTAGTCTCAGGGCGCCATTTTACACCACAGAACATGGAATTCGACTTAATGTCGTGAACAGTGATTTGTTGCCACAGACAGCGGTCTCAAATGGCTCAGATCGTACCTTGCTGGTGGGTCACTTTGTGTTGTTTCCATCATCCGCTGCAGTCAGTGTGAGGTTCTCCCTGCAGGCTGGTCCCCACACTCCTCCTGCTCACCTATTCTATGGAGTGTTTGAGTTTAGAGTTTATAGTAAATAAAGCGCTGAAGTACTTGCAGCCTTAAATGCTGATACTTTAAACTGATTTTTGGGCCGTTTGCATTAATTTACCTCGGGAAGTCAAAATGCTTTTTCGGTAGTGAAATGAATTCATCATGCGGCTCTAGACTTTATATATGGTGTCGGACTGAGGCTACGTTTACACGATGACGGTCTGAACAGAAGACGCAAAAGTGGCATCGCGTCTTCACTTTTATTCCGCGTTTAGACAAGTGTTTTTGGGAGGAAATCTGCGTGCATACAGTTACGCAAAAGTGTGTGGAATTCGATTGGGTATGCATGCCAGGCGGCTAGGGTCTCGTCCGAAGCCGCCTGGGTCGCCTCCGACGAATTGGTGCATCCAAAATTTGATAGAGGTAATTACAGATCCTTCTCTGTTCAGTAATACTATCTGTACATATCCTGTACATCTCGTGGAAAGACTCCTGTACGTTTATTAGAGCTGCCAGAGCAGCTTGAATGTCCGATGCATGGAAATAATCCGTCATGTTTGTTTATTTCCCTGTACTGGCGCATGTATGTGACGTAAACGCGTACGCAACGTGAGCCCCAAAAACGCCGTCACCGTGTAAATGAAAGGCACTTCCGATGAAATATTTTGTCGCTTTTACCTGCAAGCGTCCTCGTGTAAACGGGGTCTGAATGGATCACATTATGGTGGTGAAACAAGTCATTTTAAGGAGATTGGGACATAAAGTGTTTTCAGCATCACAGTGCTTGTTACCGTTTGGACTAAAAAGTGGACACCCAGACAGGGAGATGGTTAGAGGAATTTATTTTCAATAGAGGGAGGCAGCAGAAGTGGATCAGGCTGGAGCTCAGGCAGGTGGTACAGCAGGTGGCTCAGTGTTGTGGCGGCGACTCACACTGGCATCGGCTGAGGTATAGAGCTAAGCTCTGGAGGGAGTAACACCAGGGATCCACAGTGGAGTGTAGGCAGAGTGCAGAGGTGCGGGGAAGCTGGAACTTGGATGTTAGCGAGGTAACAAACACATTGACACAAGAGACCAGAATCACAGGAGACAGAGCTATCAGAGAGGCCGTGTACCACACCGAAGAGACGAAATAATCCGGCAGAGAGCAGAGTATGTGTGGAGCTGATGATCAAATGTGCTGCAGGTGTGTGAGACTCCAGCCAGCAGGAAAGCCACGCCAAGCCTCTGCAGAGCAAAACTACAAACACACACAACAGACACACTAAAAGTCTTTATTATTATCTGCTGCTGGTGATCACCTAACTAGCTGGAGGATGAGAGTGAGTGAGGTCGTGTTGTTGATCCAGGTGAGCTACATCAGCTGATTTCCCTCCAGAGTCGGGCTTCCTGATCTGAAACAGGCCGGCGTCGTTAACCCAGCCGGACATCGCCCTCACACTTCTCCCTCCTCTGCTGGTTAGTTTTTCCTTCTGCTCGATGATGATGTCTCTGTGCACCGACAGCTCTCATCCCAAGCAAACAAGACGTCAAACTGTCTCCAGGAATTCATGTGGGTGAACCTCACAGTAACTCCAATTTGGACATCGGCATAATGTCGTGTTGATTCTGCTCATCGATGGGGGAGGTTCTGATTGGAGATCAGCAGCTGTGTCAGGAGTCGGAGGCAGGCCGGCTGCACAGCTGCAGCTAACTACACAGATACAGAGGCGGCTGATTAGTAATTTGCCCTCATTTGGTTAAGGGAGAAGGGCTTTTAGGGCCACTTGATTGGAGGTTGTGAACCAGAAGGGAGTTTCCTCCAAGACTTTAAATTTAAAGGTTAATGGAGGGAAGCAGGAAAATAAATGAATGGACAGAAGCCAGGGGGTGTGGCATCAAGGGCATAATGAATGAAGAAATAGAGGGGCAATAATAAAGCGGTTCTCCTGATTAAACTTTTGCTTAGCTCCATTTATTTTGTTATGTGGCGGACACTCAGGATATACGAGCATAAAAACAGCAGCGCTGGCAGCTGAACTCATCTAAATGAATGCCTTAGACAAATAATGCGATAGATGAAGCTTAAAGCTGAGAAATTAAACTTTTTTTTTCTTATGTGGCTCGCAGAACACAATTATCCTGGTTCAGCACAAGCTTGGTAAACTGTATTCTGCTGGAAATGATGATCCAAAACCCACTTTATATGTAAATACACCTGATTAATTCTGTCGATACATACTGATAAAGAAACACATTGTTTTGGATTGTGCTGACCTGAAGAAAGTTAACCTGCTTTAATCAAATTGTGTTAAGACAAGGGTAAATCTCCCGTGATTCATATGTCAAAACCATTTTTTGTGACACAAGATTAAACTTGTTTGAGTGCTTATTATAGATGTGTTTGTAGATTATGAATCTAATAGTTTGTTCAAAGTAATTGTCAATCATTGTAGCTTGTAACTCTAGTTTCCCAGAGTAAGTCTCGGGTGTTGTTCAGCGCCGGTGCAGCAGCGTTGGCAGTGTCACCAAATTTAAGTGACGCAAATTTGCCTAATCAGAGCATCAGACCCACCCAATTAAGAAGAAATTAACCCAACTGGACTGTTGTGGTGAGGAAGGCGCTGGGCCTGAAGGCAACGTTATTTGGGGTAATTGGCCTTGCATGGCCCCTGCTGCTATCTGCGTGTGTGAATATGGGAACGATGAGAGGCTAAAACACTATGCAAGTGTTCATTTAGAGGCAGTGTGAGCAGCCTGGACAACCAGAAGGAGCTTGGAATAGAGTAAAATGGAAATTATGATGGCACTTCCAACTAGGAACAGACTTCAACTTTGACTCTGTGCTTGCTTGTCTGGATATATATCTTTTCTAAACAGGAAACTGTGATCCAGACTTGATACTACTACCCGTCACTTCCTCCTTTTCAGCTGTAATAACTACTACAGCCACCAAGGGTCACTGCCAACCACAAATGTAAATATGGGTCGTAATAAACCTCTTTCATTTCTGGAGGACAAAGTTTTTTTTTACAATGAAGACAAGCTCTGACCACCACATTACTTCTCATTAAGCTGTTTTTTTCATTTATTTAGAAAGTGTTACGTCTGGCTTTTTAAAGATCTTCATGACATGAGTCGATGGAAAAACAGGGTTAGGTAAAACAAAAAATGGTCCTTGTGCCCGCTGAGTAAGATTCTGATGCAGGATTTTTTTATTCTAACAGTTAAACCTTGTTTGAAGAATGTAGATTTACAGTGAGACCTTCCTCACTTGTGAAATGTGATAATTAGCACTGTGATGAAAGGCAGAGTTCTGAACATGTATGAAGCGTATAGCATGGTATAACAGAGTAAACTGTTCTTCTTTGATTGATTTGTGTCCATCACACTGTTAGCTCGGACCAATTCTTCCAACGTGAGCCTCCAGCACATTTAAAAACACATTAAAGTGGGTTTCTGACATAATAAAGGAGATCTTGAAGTGATTTCTGCAGCTCCAGTTTCAGCATGACATACTTTCCTTCCTCACTGGGACGTAACAGAATCAACCCTGCTGGAGGGCTGTGTTTGATATTGTCCGGCACATTTTCCCCCCCCAAAAATGCTTTTTGTGCAAGTTTAAAACATGGATTTGGGTCAAACACATAAGGAACTCACATGATAACATTCAATTGGCTGCCTAAGGGCAGAAAAAAAGCCCTTACACACTGTAATTCATGTAAAAGGTTGAAACTGAATACTCTGACCCGCTGACACGTGTTGCCTCCCACTCCTGACGTCTTGTAATTGCCGTGCCACACACATGCTCTCATTTAAACATCATCCAAGCGTGTTCTCCAGTATCTACCCCGCAACCACTCATTATGGGCTGTTGTGTTCTTGAAACCGTGTGAGGATTAGTAGCTCTGCAGATGCAGATGGATTTGCTCCTGGCTGATCCTGACACCAGCAAATTTAGTCTGCAAATTAAAGCAAAATAGAGAACAGTCCGTCTTGAATGACAGGCTAATCTTAGCGCTCTGTGCTTGTTGGTGGGTGTTTGAATCTGTTTATGTCTTTTCCTTTTTTTGTTTTTTCCCCCTGACAGATTTTGATGTTGTTTTATTGATGTTGTGCAATAACCCCTCCACCGCGACGACTCGAAATCATTTCAGAGATTTTCAGTGTACAGTTTCCTGAATATAAAAGGAAGAGTCTGTAGGGGGACGCTGGCAGGTGGAACATATTGTTAAAGAAGACAAAAGAAGTCTACCT
Source organism: Sparus aurata (assembly GCF_900880675.1). Lineage (NCBI taxonomy): Eukaryota > Metazoa > Chordata > Actinopteri > Spariformes > Sparidae > Sparus > Sparus aurata. The sequence goes on from NC_044201.1 coordinate 28,969,539, forward strand.
GTGGCGGACGGTCTGAGGTAAACATACACACAAACACACAATTTGGTGTGTGAATCCAAAGGCCCGGTATCTCTGAAAGGGATTAGCTTTTCTTTCACACTCCACACTCCTGCTTTTTCAAAAGGAAATCGCCTGAATTACCACCATGCTGACAGTTTTCATCCCCCCTCTCTTTATCTGTCTCTGTACCTTTTCTCAGACTTGTTCCAGTTCAAACCACCTTTGAAAGCAAAGCATCGTTGCATTTTATCTGTGTGTTTGTTATCTATATGTGTAGCTGATTGAGTTATTTGGTGGGGGGGGGGATCGGGCAAACAAAGACATCTAGATGCACAAGCCTGAATGCACAAAAGTGTAGAAAACGCACGTGGATGCTCGCAGTATCTGGGCTGTGAGCTGGCGTGTGGTTCAGATGAGGTCTGATGGGGTTGCCTGGTCTGGCAGTCCCGCGCTTTTGGAGGATCAAGCTGTAGCTCTTATCTCTCTGGCCTGATGGTGTAACCTCTATTCCCTGCCATCAGTCTTTCACACACTCTCTCTAAACACACACACACACACACACACACACACACACACACTGGACTGATGGTCTTCTCACTTTTTGCCATCTGACTGACTGGACTGCAGTTTAGGCCATAAATCTGTGCTTTGGGGAGAGAAGGGGGGAAGGAGAGTGCAGGCAGGATGTTGGAATAGTGTTAGAAACTGCACAACTGCATACCTACACACCCCCCTACACACACCACTTAGGGCTAATTGCTTTAGTTTTTTTTTTTTTCCCTCTTCATCAAACTTTTACCAGCTTTAAAGAGGACAAAGAACGAGCAGGAGTTTTCGTCCAGGCCGTGTCCCCATTTACCCACCCTGCAAGACGACTATAAATGCTTTTTATACTCTGATATTCACTCAAGTTTTTGTATTAATTTTCTTGTCTCTGGTCTTTCCATAGCACTTTCACTCCAAACGCAACAAATACAGCAGGTTGGTCTGTGGCCTTCAACTCCAAACTATGACTGTGACTCTTTCTACCCGTCTAACATCAGTTTCTCACATGAAGGGCTCCACGGTCAAGACTTCCAAAGCTTACCGAACAACAGTTCACATATTGCAACTTATGGATTGTTATTAAAGCGAAACTCTCGCCAAAAAGCAACCGAGGCTTTATTTGGGATTGAATATGAGTCAGACCTTCGTGTGAAAGCATAATTGCGACGAAAGAGGCACTTTTAAGATTTACCGTAGTTTCGGTTTTGGGCACGTCAATTTTGAACGGGAGTGCATGGGGCAAGACATGCTAGCATCAAAATCGCTATTTTTAGAACACTAAAAAGGCTCGACACAACATGAAACTTTGCTCGTAGCATCACCAGGGTCTAGGATTTTGATGCCAGCATGTCTTGCCCCATGCACTCCCGTTCAAAATTAACCTGCCCAAAACCGAAACTACGGTAAATCTTAAAAATGCCTCTTTCGTCGTAATTATGCTTTCACACGAAGGTTTGACTCATATTCAATCCCAAATAAAGCCTCGGTTGCTTTTTGGCGAGAGTTTCGCTTTAAAGGAGAACTTTGGTCGATTTAAACATGCAGCTTCATTGCTCAAGCTACCCTTGACTTGCCAGTACTGAAGACGCGAACAAATTTGGTCCAACCATTACAGAGCTCCGTGAACGGAGACTTAGCATTGAATGCTAACAGCATGGGGTCAGAACTTTACACTGTGTTTTAAGCGTCTTAACATGCTCCACATCTCACACCAAAAGTTATGCAACATCAGCAGACACCTTAGCACACAGCACTGTAGCGTGTATGACTCAAAATGAATAAAAAAGTAGTTAAAATAGTGTGTTTGTGCAAGGAGCTACTTACCTGTTTGTTGACATCCGTGTCTTCCGGTAGCTAGACCAAACTAGTCGATCCGTCGAGCGTGCACTTACTCCCTCACTGGCGGAGACGGAAACGTAATCCAGCATTTTCGTGTTTATGTTCATAATGTACATGTCCATGTTACAGCCTGTCATGAGCCATGAGCCTTACAATAGCCTGTTAAGCCTGTTAAGTGCACACTCGATGGATATGCTAGTTTGGTCTAGCTACCGGAAGCACACGGATGTCAACAAACAGGTAAGTAGCTGCCTTGCACAAACACACTGTTTTAACTACTTTTTATTCAGTTTGAGTCATACACGCTACAGTGCTGTGTGCTAAGGCTGTCTGCTGATGTTGCATAACTTTTGGTGTGAGATGTGGAGCATGTTAAGATGCTTAAAACACAGTGTAAAGTTCTGACCCCATGCTGTTAGCGTTCAATGCTAAGTCTTCGTTCACGGAGCTCTGTAATGGTTGGACCAAATTTGTTCGCGTCTTCGGTACTGGCAAGTCAAGGGTAGCTTGAGCAATGAAGCTGCATGTTTAAATCGACCGAAGTTCTCCTTTAAGGTGGTGAGATGGTCGCGTTTCGGTCACGTTTAGGAAAAGATGGGTTAAAATAACTAGTAAAGTACGTCAATCGCCAATGTCAACAAATGTAGCTGCATCATCTGCGTACATGTAGACTTCATTATGTTACCGCACTAGAGCGGCGGTTCAAAAAGTGTATTTGATGCATCAGGAGTGAGAACGGTCGATGACAATGAATGGTTAAACTGGATTGTTTTCTATATTAAAGTCTTGTTTACGTCTCAAAATCTGCAGCGTATTAATAATCAAAATAATTCCCAATTTAATGACTTTAAAGGCTGTAATGAATAAAGAAAGATACGCTCTCTAAAACTGTGACTGGTATGAGGAGAAGCCAACGAGGAGTACACGACTAAATTTCTCTTCCCGTGTTAAACGAGCAGGATGTGAAAGTACGCAGGGAGCAATGTTCAATTACTGTCACGTGAAACCGTTTAAAGAGTTCAGAGTGGAGAGCAGAGATGGCTGCATTAAATGAGTTTTTCCTCTCCTTTGTTGTATAATTACTTGTGCTCAGATGTACATTGTGCTGAAGTACCTGCATGTCAGGAGTAATTGCAGTTTTCTCAAGGTGCAGTAATAACACTTAAAGGACCGTCAATTACAGAAAGGAGGAAATGTCTGTTTGACATCCGGCCTCGACTCATCCGTGAGCCTCCAGATTTGTGTTGGAAACATGCGGTTGATGAATATTTGCGAGGCTCATCTCAGGTAAGAAAACAAATCCAGACAACGCTTGCAGACTTTTATCTGTTAAAAGCTCATACACTGATTACAGTTGGTCAAACGAACAAATTCACATAGTTTTTTTGCACTGCGTCCGTGCAACAGAAGCACGCCGACCTCCACACGTCACCAGTGTTTGTTCTGGTGTGGACATGATGGGTCTCATGGTCATCAGTATCAAATAACCCAAAATTGTTTAGAGTGGAAGATTGATATAGAAAAGCTTTGTAAGCAAACCTAAATAATAATTAAAAAAAAAAAAAAAAGCAAATGAAAGACATGAAGAAAGAAAGCAGGCGAGCTCTGGGCAGATTGTGTGTTGTGTAAGACTTAGCCTCGCCATTCAGGCCTGTATGAATAAAGCTGAATGATGAATGTTTGCCGGGCTCGGCCTTTGTGAGCGATTTGAAGAGAGAGTATGTGAACTCATCCAGAGTGCTGAAGTTTTTAAGTGACCTTTCTGAACGGAAAGAACCTTGTTGAGGACAGAAGATGGTAACGTACCGACTGACTGAGAGTTAACAGGATGCCACAAAGCCTGAAAGAGGTCTGCTTCGAGTGTTTATGTCACTCATTTCCTTTTAAAAAAAACATTAAATGTCCAACGTTCTCCAAGGATAAACCTTTGAGAACAAAGCTAGCACATTTCCAGTGACTATGATGAGGATAAAAAGAAAATAATGGTGCTACTTCTATTTACTGTAGAAGGTTGAAGCTTTCACTCACCTTTTTGTTGGCTTATTTTTTCAAATCAAATATCTTTTAACCAAAAGCAGCCATTTGAGTAGCAGGGATTTCAACTGATACCAAAAACAGATGGTGCATTTTTCCGCCTGAAAAACAAACTCCTTGTTCAATTTTTCCTCCCTGTTATGTGCGACGCAGTTGAATTGTTATTATAACCACCATAAAGTATAATCACAAGCAAGGCCAGCTTCCTCCTAAAAGGGCAACTCTGCCAAGTGTGCACATCAAAGTTTGTGTCCAGGTCTTGGAGAGTATGAACGCTGATGTGAAGCGAGCAGATTAAAGCCTTCTGTGGCTGCAGAAGAAGCCAGGTTCTGACAGGCAGTCCACTGGTCTGCTATTGGACTCATTATGGACAATTTAAAAACAAATGATTAAAACTGATACAGCAGGACCAGAGATGTGGCCTTTCAAAACCCTGTGCCTAAATTACCCACCATGCAACTCAGCGACAGAGTGACATCACCGTAGACAATTTATCAGATTGCGTGCAGCTTCCTCTGAAGCTACAATAGGCTTTAAACTACATTCTTGACATACGCAGTAGTGCTCCCCAAGACCTGCAAACACACTTTGATGTACAAAAATGTTGGAATAACCCTTTAGTTTGCGTAAAAAAATGAAAAAAGTACCAGCTAATGTTTAAAAATGCATTACGTTGTACGGATGGAAACACTTGTGCTCTGGAAATTCTGAAGTGCAGGTATCAAGATGTTTTCGTATATGGATGTACAGTACGATGAACCATCAGTCATCACTGATTTCTGTATTTCTGGGCAACTTGGTGAAAAGAGGGAACAACCAGCTTCTTTCACGTGTGAGACAAAAGACTTTAGACCAGCTAATCTGTGAAAAGGCCAGAGGAGATTGGCATAAACTGGACTTATGTCCAGCATGCACGTTTGGACAAGGAGTCAAAATGTCTTCCAAACAATCCACCCAAACAACCGGTATTTTGAAAAATCTTTACCAGAATTGCAACCATTTTTTTTTTTTTTTTTTTTTTGTTACTTTTTCCACCAGAAACATTTGGCTGTAACTTCATACAGAGATTCAAAAGCTTCCAATTCATAGGATACAACATAGAGACATTTATTTCTTGTTTCAAGACCCAAACCACGTGGTTCTCCCTCCCATCAGCCCCAGAAAGCAGCATTGTTCATTGATAACCAAAAACTGAAAATAAAACAAACTAAAAAAAAATGTCACATTAGCTTCTGTGGTAATCCTTAGCCCTCTGTCCGTCCTTTGTCCTTCTGTCCTTCTGTCCATTCATCCATCCAACAGAAAAATAATGCACAGGTGAATGTGTGTGTGCATATGTGTGTGAAAATATCATTTGTAACAAAAAGAAAAATAATCTAGGTTGGTTGGAAACACTGACCCAAAGGTGAGTCAGCGTCCGGGCTTTCTGTGACAATCTGCCCTCCCAAATCTGACCGATTGTAGAGGAAGCCGCTTCCTGTTTTTTACTTCTTCTGCTCCCGCTCGGTCCTCGATGCACCACAGCACACACACGCACACACACACATAGCCGGGGAGTTATTTTGTTTTGTGTAGTAAATCCTCAAAGTGTTGTTGGTAACCACACCGGGCTGTGCTGTATTTCTTGGCTGCGTAAGAAAGCTTTTCAAAAAGGCAAAGAGGGGGCGAAATACGCGTGAAGGCTCCTTCCTCGTTGGCCGTTTTGGGATTCCGTGCAGGCTCGCAGAATCAGACTCGCGGCTCGCGGACGTGCGGCGGGATGGCAATGAAGTTCCTTTCGTTAGAAGTGAGCGAGAACCAAAATGTGACAGAGTTAATACAAAACAGGGAGAAGGAAAAAAAAGAGAAAGAAAAATAGTTACATCATTCCTGTGTTCTTCAACTTTGTACTTGGTCACTTTTTGAATTCCATATATTTATATCCATATATATTTATATATATATTTATATATTCTTTTTACAATTAAAAACACCATGGATTTGACAGACTATTTGGTTTCTTTTTGCCTAAGTGTTTCTCTTGTTTTGTAAATAAATGCATGTAAATATTTTTTTCTCTTTTTCCATACTGTCAGTCGGTGTAAAGGCGGCCACTCCAGAAGTGTTTGTATGTTCGTATCCACACGGTATGCATATCATCAGCACAGTTTCAGAATATCCATGATATTACACTTTTTTTTTTTTTTTTATCCAGCATTTCCATTTGTGTCCCACAGATGCAGAACACCACAGTCTGTCAAACGCTGTCAAACGGAAAGTGAATGTCCTAAACCGTCTCCTCTCATTGGCTGTTTGGGACCAGGTCTCTGTGTGATTGACTGGGGCTGAGTAACTGGGTCTGCGTGGGTCCGTTACAGCTCAGCGCCCCAGCGACTCCTCCATTAAGGTTCAGGAAGCAAACAGTTTCTCTGGCCTCCACCAGCGCAGCCGTAGAGCCGCCGCAGAAGAGCCCACCGTCTTCCTGCTTCCTGTGAGCCAACGCCAATGCCCTGAGCTGCTCCTGCGCCTCCTCCAGCAGCAGCACCACCTCATCCTGCTGCTGGCCGATGGCGGACAAGCAGGAGGAAGAAGACAGCGTGGCGTGTGCCGGCTTCTCCCTCCTCTCCTCCTTGCAGGGCGTGGATCCACAGGTAACTGACATCGCTGCGGCTGCCGGGGTGACGTTCGTTTGCATGCAAGACACCTCGTTGTCATGGTGACACTGGACGGAGGGGATGATGGGGATGGAGCAGGAGCGAAACGGTGGCGGTGGGGAGCGGCTGGGGCGGCGCCCGGGCCTGCGCAGGCTGCGGGTGGTGGGGTTGGGATCGCTGTGTTCGGGTGGAGCGCACAGGCCTGAACCCACCTCCAGGCGGCCACTCCAAGGAGATGACGATGTTGTCTCCATGGAAACGGGAGTTTGCATATGTAGGAAGGCATCTCGTCTGGGGTCACCACATCGGTTCTCTCCCTGCATTTGGAAACTAAAAAGAAGGGAGACAGGAAGAAAAGGACAAGACATCAATATCAATAACTGGATCGTATCACATTTCAGTTAAAGTCAGACATCCAGACTAATCACAGAATTACATATCCTGCCATCTCGGTCTTCTTTCACATAACTTAACTAACTCTGTAGCTACCTGAAAAAAAATCATCCTGGTTAGATAATTACAATGCACTCTTGTCTGTTTGTTGTCAAAACCTCCATAAAAGTCAACTCAAAATTCTGCAGGCACATTTAAAACCAGGTCCAGCAGAACAGAACACAAAATCACCAAAAAAAACACCTTAGAATAGATTAAAAAGTGGAATGATCTCTTGAAAGGCTCCTAGAAGGCCTCTCACTATACTCTAGTCATCGTTGGCTAAAGCTAGCTGCCTTAAGCTAATGCTCTGCAGCTATCAGCGTTTTTGACAGAGGCTTAGCTCAGCCAGGCTCAGCCACGGCTCAGTGCACACAGCAGGACACCGGACTGGGACTGAACACAGCCTCATAGAGAACAATACAAAGTGGCTCTATGGGAAAGGATGGAACGGGGCTAGCTGGTTAGCATGCTAACTCCAGCAGACATCAACGGAACGTCAACGTTACCAACATTCTTTTTTCCTGATTTTTATTAGCAGTTATATGACAAATATAAGCAGAATAGAAAATTGAGAGAAGGTTGTCCAGCTGTTGATAAAATAAGTCCTCACTTCACCTGAAAAAAAAAAAAAAAGTCACAGTGTTTTTGAGTGTGATTTAAACTTTATGGTCTTTTCAAACTCCCACGCTGAAACCCAGGCAGAATACTCAGAGGGACAGCTCTCCGGCCTTTGCCATCTCACCGGCTAACCGAGGATGCTCAGAGGGAAAAGGACGAGTCTGACATCTTTCTTTCATCTCTTTATATCTGAGTCTGCACACACACACACACACACACACACACACACACACACACAAAATCCCAAAAACCTGAACTCCCTTTTTATAAGTTGAGAGGTAACAGAGAGTTCACTTTTTTATACTGAACTAGCGATTTAATGTCTTGAAGTATGGTGAAAATGAGATTTGTTGTTTTAAAGTTGAAGGCGCTCTGCTTCAGTCAAGGAGAACAGAGGCAATCAGCCGTCACGTGCAGTCATTTCAATCGATTTCTTTTTTTTTTTCTTTTTTCTCCGTCTGAGCCGTTCCACTTTTAGGTCAAGGCCATCTGATTTGTTTGAGAATCCGTTCTGAGTCACTCTCTCGCTCAGAGATTGTATAACTGCACCGGTTCAACTTCTGATAGTTAGAGTTTGTCATGTTTTAAGTTTTTAATCTGTGCTCTCAGTCATACTTGTTTCCTTTTTCTGCTGTGTTTTTCTGTTGTAGCATGTTTAATGTTTTCTTGATTTGACCGCCCGTGTTACCGAACCTTTCTATCTGACCTTTTCAGTATGTTGTCCTGTTGTTGTCCCTCCTGCCTGTCTGTCCCTGTTAGTCTAATCCTGTCTGTCAGCTGTTCCGCTGCCAAACGCAATACGTTTAACAGTAAACGTTTCATCCGTTGCTTGTTAACTATTGGAAATTACGATATTTACATCACACAAGAAACCAGGTTACATGAATTGCTATATGTGTATTGACACGCGTCTCTCCTAGCTGCAACCGTAACCCACAGTTTCCCTTACAGACGGGATATATCTGAATGTTAGTGTTAACAGAAAGTGACTTCTTCAGACTTACAGAAGCTACTCTTTTAGATGGATCTAATTGTTCTGGATGCCGTGCTGTGAGTAATCATGGATTCCTGCACCCTGCTGCACTGCTCCCACAGCACCTGCGTTAGGCTTTTGTTTTGCACATGCTATATTTAAAAAAAAAAAAACCTCATTAGAAACTTTGTTACATGTGTCAACTCCGCAGTCAATGATTCTGCAAAGTTATCAAAATAAGCTCAGATTTGTCAGATTTGAAACACAACTCCTGAAGCTGATTTTCACGTTATTAAGACATTTAGTTTCTTGAGCAGAAATGGAAGTAAAGACAGCGAGTACTCCTGTTCTCTTATCCCTGTTTCAAACACATCACTGATGCAGAGAGTGGTCACAGACCTGATACTTAGAATTCCTCTGAATACCCCGTTAAGCACTACTCTGCTTTCCAGGGTGATTCTGGAGATGTGTGTGGGAGTGTCCTCAGACATTTTTTGGGTACGGATGGCGAAATACTTTTCCCTGGATGATCACTTGACTTGTCTGTTAAACTCACTTTAGATACCTTCGTGTTCCATATCCTTGTTGCTAAGTCTTGGAGATGCAGACCGCAAGCTTCCCGGTCTGCTGTGACCTTAAATAAAGCTACGCTCTGTTCTGCGTGGGGGTCTTGACCTAATTTAACCGCGTCCAGACATAATCTCTTGCTCCCTCCTCGTAAGACTGACCATGCCCTTCGCTGTTATCAGTGTCTAAATCTAGAGGCATGCCAGAGCGGAGGAGCCTCGTTTGTGTAATAATTTATAATCCCCTGTAAAGACTCGCTTTTTCCGCCATGTCAGAATCCAACTTTGACTCCCTCTCCCTTGTAATACCCCATCACACACACTTATGCTCTCCATCAAGACGTGCTAAGATAGCGGTGGGAGGAGAAGGTGCTTTCAGACTCAAAGGAAATCACGTCGTCCTTTTATCGCCGCAGTATTTTTCAGAGACATGAAACCCTCACCGAAAAAACCACAGCGGAGATTTAGCGGGGTCCACAGAGAGGATCCCGCGAGCGATAAGAGAGGATGATGCGAGGGTGCTAATTCCCAAGATAACATTCAGAGACAAATCTCTCTTTTGATGTGTTGAAACACAATCAGATTGCAAAAATCTATGAAGCAGAGTTCAAATATAGACCTCGGAGTAACGAGGGAGCAGCTAGAGGGGTATTACAGAGAGATTGTGTGCAAGTGAGGTGAGATAAGTGAGTGGGCTTTTATCTTTTACGGGAGCTCATTACATGTACGAGTGTTAACAGTCATTTTCATTAATCCAATCCCCCGTACCGATAAATATACCTCATCTGTTTGCTGAAAAAGTCAAATCCGTGTGCGTGTTGTGATGCGGTGACCTTGTAACAGCGGGAAATGTTTTGCAGAGCAGCGACATACAAACATTAATACATGCATGTAGGTGTGTACGCCCACACGCAAGCTCTGCGCTCTCAACTGAAGGTTGCGTTTTAGTGTGTGTGTGTGACAAACTCAGACAGCGAGGGAGAAATCGGCGTGTTAAAATACTGCACACGGGGGACAAAAATGCCAAAAAAAAAAGCATGCAGTCTCTCCGTCAGCCATTTTGAAGACAGCTTTATCTTAAAATAGTCGTAACAACACAGGACATTCTGTCTCCCTGTCAGCCATTTTGTTGAGATAACACTAGGCTTCCCTAACAGGCATGGAATAGACTGGGCACCCTTTCTTTAAAGCATTTTCTAACTGTCACATGCTATCTGCACACTCCTCTATCACATCCTTTCACTCCCCTGCTGCTGTTTTTTTCCCTCCTTTGCTACATTTCTGAACGCTTTTCCGTCCGTGTCAGAATGGATTCAAACCGGTTGTCTCTCTATTTCTGTGTCTGTCTCTGCAACTCTGCCTCAGTCTCTCTCTGCAGCCGTGGTCAAATGTCTCCATGGCAACCCAGACTATCATACTATGGGGAAGGGAGTCCATCCGTCCATCTGCTGTTAAGTGGAATCGTACTTTAGAGAGTGAATGAGCGAGTAGGTGGGCGAGCATCTCGGTCGGCATTCGGTCTGATTGATTGTGCGTATAGGTGAGCGAGCACAGCCTGTTTATCTGTTTGCCCCAAACTCTGACGGCCATGGAGTCGGCAGTTTCGTGCATGAGAATGTTTTTCATGGATTGGGAGTTTTTTTCATTCTGTGCAGTGGCATGAACAGATGCTTTAGGGGAGGGAAAACAATAACAAAAGGGCCTGAGCAGAGCAGCGTTCTGGCAGTATAGGGGACTTACAGCGATCCGGAGACATTTTCTGCCAGCCAGAGAACACTTGAGTGACATTTTGGCTGACCAGGGGACACTTAGGAGGGCCAGATGACTCATGGACTGACCAGCGGATCATTTCCACAAAACATAGTTCAGTCCAGCTGACCAGAGGGGACTTGCGTGAACCAGAGGGGCACTTTGCTTCATCGTTTGACACCAGAAGTTGTTTTGGCCGACCAAAACACATTTTGACCAACCAGAGATCACTTTCATCCCGTAGAATGACTCGCTGGATGTGGACTGTGGGTATAACCCTGACATTGTTCTCCTTTATTCCACTCTCTCTGCGCTAGATACCTACACACTGAAAATGGCACGTTACCGTAACACCGTAGCCGGTTATGCTGGACTACTTGATCCGAGGACATTCAGACGAAGACACTGCAGCTACCAGGGGAGACTGGAGCTGACAGTTACCGGTTGGGTTAAACAAAGTATACCTGGGTAGACAGGAGGAGACAGCGCAACACCTGACCTGCCCAGAGGCAACTCAGGATCACCAACCTACAATTGAGGTGATCACATGGGCACTTTCGGGCCACTTGGGCCGACCCAAAGACACTTCTGTGACCCGACAGTCACTTGGGGTTGGACGTTCGGTGACAGCAGGGGCACTTGAGTGCCACACGGGCAGATGACAAGGGCACTTGTGCGAGGAGAAGTATACTTAAGCAGTTCAAGAGTCAATCTATAGTGACATTTGTGGAGTGGAAAAAAAAAATGACCTTTTTTAAATAAGGATTAAAACAAAAAGGAACATAAGTGCTCTGGGTATAAAGCCGACATGAGGTCACTACTCCGTGCCCCCCTATGCACACCACTGAATTTACTGTATGCTTGCTATTTTTGTGAACATGTGTTCTCACTGTATGTGTGCGCGTGTCTGTCTCATTTTCTATTAGTATGCATGTAGGTCATGTGCAGCTTTATCCTGAGCCTGGACCGCTGGGACCCAAACGCCTGAAGTGAGCCTCGCCAGGTGGGTAAAGCACTGACTCATGACCCACCAAAAATGGGTCGAAGTGCCTTTCAGCCTGAATACATTTCTTGCTAATCACTGGCGCTGATCATTTGCATACCCCCTGGCTGCTATGCACATGCAGTTTCGCCCGAGCAGCGTAACCCTACTCTATTACATTTGAATTAGGATTTAATTGTTGGTGCACCTGCTAATCCTTTGGAGGAAAAAAAAAAAAAGCTGAGAATCAGGATTTTGTGCAGGCATGAAAAGATGGCAGCGAGGGAGAAGAGAGGGTGAAGAATCTGGATGTGCAGCCTGCATCACGCACCTAAAAGCACAAACGCCCAGCGAAGCGTTTCCTTTCAACTCACGCCACTGGACTGCAGACCACAACATAACGTGACCTTGTTATTTTTTATCTTTGCTCAGCAGATTGGAAAACAAAGGGATGGAGGGGTGCGAGTGTAGAAGATTAAAAAAAAGAAACGCAGTCTTAAAAAAAAAGAAAAAAAACAACAACACAGAATTGGCTTTGAAATATCCACTCTTGAAATTAAATCCGAAGCTTTGTCCGCGGCAGGCTCTATGTTACAGTTAGTGGCTTTCGTTGAAATGACTCAGCACACGGAGGATACAGCAAAGAAGTACAGCGGAGACAGAACGAGGCAAGACAGTGAGGATAAAACCCTTAAATACTCTACATCTCTAAGCTCTCATTACACCAGCCTTTATCGGTCGGCATAATAAGAGCCTATAAAACACAGAATATTTGCGGTTACACAACCTTTCCCCACAAACACCAACACCAACCCCCCGCTTTAAAGCATTAAAACCGAGAAATACATCAGTCAATCATGTGTTTGCGCTGACGGAAGCGCAGAGTTGAGATTCAACAGTTTTGAGCGATTCCATACACGCCCTTCTCTACATTCTCCTTACCCCCTCTGTGCTTCAGCCTCCCTCTCAGAGGAGTCTACTTCTTGAAGATGTTGGTAGGCGGGGCCCGAATACTTGGACCCTCCAATTGGATTTAACCTTCCCCTGGGTATTGGCGGGGTCCTGCGTGGGGCTGACCAATGGGCTGTCCGGGTTCTCTGATCCGGGATGTGAGACAAGGAACCACTTCTGCCCGCAAAAAAATAAAAATAAAGGTATTATTGTTAGACATAGTGGCTGATGGAACACACTGTTATATTTGAAACCACTGGATTTATGGCTGGTGTAAGCGGTAATCATCTTCTCAACCAAAATACACTTTGACTGTGACAGATAGAGTCTCAATTCTTGAGTAGATGCGAGTGGACTCACTAGCTGCTTCATCATCACCGCAGGAAGAAGATGGGTTTGCAGAGGTGAAGCTGACAGAGTTAACTGATTGTGATTGCTGCTATTTGTGTGCTTGTCAATTTGTGGTGCATTATGTCACTGCAACTCTTCCACAGACTCTCTCAGGTCTGACTGCCCCCTGCAAATTTCTTCTAAATCTCCCCTGCTTTCTCTGGATCAGGTCTTGCAGATCGTACACATAGTGTTTGAGCGAAGCTGTCAGCTGTTAAAAGAATTATCTCCTAACAACTGAAATCTGTATCAACATATGACGACAGTTTAAAGGCTTTATGGAACTGAATTAATTGCAAAATAACCAGCAGATTTAAATGATTGCCCTTTTTACACTAATAGATCTGGAAACCAAGCAGCCAAAACAATAACATCAGGAAGAAAGTCTGTACCCCACAACCCTTTGGGACATTTCTGCCTTGAGTGGAGAAACAATTATTTGCATGAAAAGACGGAGAGGAGAATGGAATTGGAAAAGAAATACCCTCTTAAGTGTAGCCTAGTTCCAAAGTTCACCAAAAGGTTAATGGAAATGTCCTGCAGTCGGGGAGAGCTACAAGTCCAGAGTGGTCTTCTCGTTAATTACAACTCATTTAAGAGGAACAGTTGATTTGTATCTCTTTGGCAAATCAGTCGCACTACAGTAATTGGAAAGCATGGTCTTCATTCACACATCCTCTTTGCTCACATCCAATCTCTCAGAAGAGATTCTGAAGGCAGAAAAATCTTAAGTACATTTTGACTTAATTTACAGAAGTAGCAAATGTTCACTCTAGGCCCTCATTCATATTTAACTCTGCAGTTTTGAGGGATAGATTTGCCTCTGAAAATGTGCTTCTTAGCCATAACAAGTGGAAGCTGTGCTCACAGCCAGGCTCCTCACAGTGTTGGGTAAGTTTTGTACAAAGACATTCAAATGAGATATTTCGGAATCACAGATTTAGCCTTGGCCAGTTTCTTTCTGGCTATTTTAGAGTGTGGTATCCAAACATACTCCGCAATTCTGACAATGGCGTGCAAGTCTCTGTCTAAGCTGATGCAATTGCAAGCAAATAAACCCCGATCGGCCACTCAGAATGCCATTTGCGGTGAGAGAAACGGACAAACGCCCAAGCGATCAACTCAGTTCTTCATTGAGAGAGCATGAAATAGAGAGAAAAGGAGATTTAAAAAAAAAAGGTCTAGGAGGAGTTTATCCAGAAGAGAAGTGGACTTTTTGGTTTGAAGGTTGTCTGATCGTATTTCTGGCTTGTCTGGGAAAATCTCCTCTCAACTACCGCCTGGATCCCCTTGAAAAAAGGCGATTAGCCCCCAGCTGTTACAGTGGAGTGTCTTAACAGTTAGCGGTAGGAAACCATGGGTGCACTGAGAGGCTCTCAGGTGTGAGCGGTTGTAACCGAACAGCGATCACTGAGAGTAAAGTTCTTTAAAAAAGTGAGCAAACATGAGCCAATGAAAGCTTCCGTTTCATGTCAGATCAAAATGCTGTCATTTCACTCTTTCTCCCCAACGTAAAAACACAAAACCAGGGGCAGAATTAATTTATAAGTCACTGATTATATCACTTAAAACTTTCCTCAAACTAGACAGAAAGTGAACGAGCGGTCTGACGTACAAACTGGATCTGCAGGAGTTCCCCTCTCGTTGGCTCGGCGCTGTCAGTGTGTTTGTCAGCGTGTGTGTTGTAACAGAAAATCCAGCCTTGGCAAATATTTGAATCCTCGCACTGTCAGGAGTAGGCACTGAAGTGTGTGTTGGAGTGTGTTGATGCTGCTGATGAACATGCCAAAGCCCAGACAGCTCTAACACACCACTGAGCAGCGCGACGGAAAACAAAAAGCTTACTGGAATTTACACATTTACGCTGGCTCATGAATCCCCGCGCGTCCCCGTGCCTTTCCCATCTTATCTCTGTCGCATCTCCTCTGTGCTCATGACTGTTATAGATACGCTTATTAACATGTTTATAGCTTTAATTATAATTACTATCATTCGTCGGTAAATCAGCAATTAGCTCTGGCTGCACTGTAATGTGGATAATTCAATTTCTCTCTTCACTGAGCTGATTATAGCGAGGGACACTGAAGTTGTCTATTGTTGGTGTAATTTGCATTATTGCCGTTTCCTGCAGTGAGCAGAGGGGACAGCTGCATCTCTACTGTAGCGTTACACCTGTATGTGTCCGCGTGTGTGCAATTAAATATTATACCTGTGATGTTTTGCTGTTCCCCTGGAGCTGTTGGATGGTGCAGTGGAGATGTTGCAGTGTGCAAAGCTGGACTCACAAACGTTTCCTTGGCGGGGCTGCGAGGACCGTTTGCAGTACTGCAGATACAAACAACAACAATGACAGAAACTTTAGTGTTTTTTTGGGAGTGAGTTAAAAGGAATCCATCAGATAAATTAACACTAATGATGTTGAAGACATTTTGTTTATTTAATATCATGCGATCCAAAGCGTTCCCACTCAGAGTAAGAGTTCTCCTTCTTCTGAAGCCAGTTATATTGACGTTTTGTTTAGATCTCTTCCATTAACTCCCCCAGCTCTTTCCCACACTCTGAAAGCCTCGGGATGTGGAGTTCCTACCGTCTTGATTCAAGGAGCTGACTGTCAGAGTCAAATGGAGTCAAGTTACATCTATTTCTGACTTCTCCCACCTTCCCCGACGTCATTCTCGGCTTTTCAGGGATTGAAGTAAACTGAGCCGTGCGACGGTGTGAAGGAGGCCTCTGACAGCTTGACGGAATCAGAAGCATTAAGGCTTCTGGTTGTATCACAAACCTTCTAGCAGCAACGAAAGGTGAGAAGATCACACAAGTCCAAACGTGTCAAAATTTGGCTGCTGGGCAGGAAAAAGGTGACAGGCTATCTTTGAGATATGTCTGCACTGTGGATGTATCAGTGCAACTCACAGGTTAGCTTAATGGTTTCCAACCCAAATCCTATTTTTATGAAAACTAAGAAAAGTTTAGCTCAATCCCGTTTCCTATTTCCAATTTTAACCCATTCCCCTCATTTCAAAGTGCCTCCTTGCCCCTCAGAACAGTTACAGAGGGTCGTGGTTGAAATCTCGCCCAATGAAATGGGACAACCCTTCAAGACCCTCACATGCCATCAGTTATCGTTGATGGGATTTACGTAAATACGGACATTTACAACATGCCGTCCTCAGCTGTGGTGATTACTCTTGCTTTACTTTATCTCTGTCTGACAGAGATAGAAAAGCAGCACAGACGCTGGCAATTTGTTCATGCTATCAAACATGTCATCAAATAAAAAGGACCACTGCATCATTATCTGGCCACTAATTGCGCTTGATAGGCTAACATTTGCAATCCTCCTCTGTCAGTCTGAACTGACATTAGAAGAGCGGTACCAAGAACAACCAATTAATTGCCAAACTAAATTAGTACTCTCATGCACAAGTCAGCAAAAGCAATGTAATGTAAGCCAGACAGCTAGTAAGCTACCGAGGCATTAGCACAATATTTGAAACTCATCCTCTTGATTCTATAGAAGCACAATCAGCTGCTCACACTTTTCTCAAGCCTGTGGGATATAATACACATGTCAGAGCCCGAAATTATTTCCAACAGACGCTCTGGTAAAAGGCCTCACTGCAATGTAAAAAATGCACACCCTTTGTGTATCCACCCAGCTCTCTGTTCTCATCCAATAAGGCAGAAATACCAAGATCTTAATAATTAATAAGCCCCTTTCAAAGCCTGGATTTACCACAGTGGGGAAGTTGATTATTAAATCTATGCAATTAAGCCCCTCAGTGCTTCTGTTCAGTGGAAAATCAAGAAATATTAGGTTGGAATGGATTAAATATGTAGAGAGATGGAGAACTAAGTGTCAGACAAACAGACATTATATGTTATCTAGACAGAGACCCTTCATGCTTCATGGGTATCTCTTTCCTGCAAGAAAAAAAAAACTCTAATTTTGGCTCTTAACATCACATGTTTGTCTTCTGGCCTTCATTTTACTTGGAAATGCATTCATCTTGAAATAATCTCTTTATTGCTTTTCATCGCTTTTGAAAGTGACGTTGATCTTTTTGCTCGTCACCCCTTCCCCCTTTCCCTCCGGTAGCCGCCATGACAGGAGATCTAAATCAGCACTATTGTAAGTCCCAGGTTCTCCCTTTCAACTTTCTGCATGTTACTCTCCATCTTTGGAGCGACAAATATGCAGTGAAACAAAATAGTTCTTTGTTCAGCACTTCACAATACGGTTGACAAGGCAGACTCGGCTGCACAGCGGCAGAGATCTGCTGTGAACCATTCAAAAGAACACAGGACAACACAAGAAAGTGTTTGAGGCTTTAAACTCTAAAGGCCTCAGAGATGTGAGGGGAGCGGTGCCGGTTTGATTTCTTATCTGCGCCACAAACCTATCTGTGGTTCGCATCTATCTGGCAGTGACAGTTTCCTCTCCTCAGCATTATCTTAGACAGCATCGTCTAGACTTTTGTAAAATAAGCTAAGAAGAGACTATTTTTTGCTCAAAAGTACATTTATGTCTTTTCTTTTTTAAATACAAAGTTCTGAGTTTGATGTCTGACTAACAAGGTTGTCAGTGAGGCAATCCCCTCCGAGGTCCCTCTGCAGGACACCAGCCTCATTAGCGTCACACATGCTGCCATCGTTCTGTGACCATTCAGACATTTCAAGACTGATTTGTACTTATGAAACCATGAAATACTTTCTTTCTGAACTTGATTTGATACTAGACTACCATCCTTAGTAAAGAAAGAACTGGCAGCAGGTTAATTAGAAACTCCTGTGAAACACGTCAAGCCTGAACTTTGACGTTCTTTAAAGTCTTTGCGGTGTGTCTCATGTGTTCAGATGCTGCTCATCCTGTTCGAATCAGTCCATGTTGTGCTGTCGAATACGGCTTCACTGATTTTGCATCTTTACTGGCCAAATGTTCTAAATGATTTACGATTTCTTTCACTGATCAATTCAGGTAATCCTGCTGGAACTTCCACGACAACTGACACAGGTGCTTCTAGTGAGCAGTCGATCCTTTCTCAGCCTGGGATAAAACAGCAAATAAGAAGTTTAACGAAAGGGAAATTACACCAGAAAGTGGGCTCCAATTATTCAAACGGAGAGGGAAGGTTAAGGCTTGCATGTGCTGTTAAATAATTCATGATTAAGAAGAAATGGATGGCAGTATAATCGCCCCTGCTAGTCGTAACTAAAGGAATGTCCAGGTTCACTGACTTAACAATGCTTTGCTTTTACAGTTAAGGCAGAAAAAGTCTCACGTTTAACTTATTTATCTGTTACAGACTAATAAAGAGCTCTGCTGAACGGCTCACAGAGATAAGTGCCTCCAATCAGTTAACGCTGACACTGTGCGGTTCAGCGTCCATTTTGTTTCAGTCTGAAAATAGATTAAGGCTTTAGGGAGACTGCTCGAGGGAAAAAAACACACAGAAACTGTGTGCATGTGTCATGCAGCAATACCAACTGTTTATAGAGGTCATCAATTTAAATGTAATGTTTTCTCGCACAGCTGCAGGCGAAAGAAACTCTCCAGCTCCGTAAATGACACGCAGATACAACTGGCAAAAGTAATCATTGCTTTGACAGTGACTTCATGCTGATTCTGGACATCTGTGGTGCAAAGGGAGCATGTAATGGCATATATTAATGGATATATGTGTGTGTGTGTATGCGTGGACATTGTAATGGATGTTTTAATCTGTGAGATAGGGACCGTATGCCGCCGGCACTGAGGTTTTTTAACACTGACAGACTATCCGGAGGGAGCCAGCAGATGATTTTTATGATTTGTGCAGAGATGCTGGCATCAATAACAGCTTAACGCCATTAAACACACGCACACACACACAACTGTGTACTCTCAGACCGAAGCTTAGCAGAGCACGCTCAGGGTAGTCCTGTTCATGATAGAGACAGTTTCAATTATGCAGCAATGACAGAGAGACTCTGTGGAAAACCTGTGGAATACATGATAGGGTGGTAAAACTGATTGATAGAGAAAGAGCGGCTCAGTCAGAGCAGCTCTTTAGTTCACTGCTTAATCAAATACTTCCAACAAACGGCACTGCGGTGCTAATCAGAAGCACTCATTCCCAATAACAGGCCGCTGCTGGATAGTTCTGCTGCCTTCCTCATGACCTACCCAACTTTGTGGGGCGTTTGTTTACATGTGCAAGTGTTTAAACAAAAAAAAAGTAAATCCCCCGGTGGAATCAGATTAGAAAAAGAAACAGGGATTAATCGGTGGTGAAGACGTACGAAAGAAGAAAGGAAGAAAGAAAGAGAAACGTAGAATAACATCCGGCTGTGTTTGTGTAAGCGCACGCTCCTCAAACACAGCTGACCTCCTGCTTGTTGCTCTGTGATCTGAAATTTGGGTAACTGCAAATCGCCTGCAGACAGAAATCAATGCAGTTTTGGGTGTGTAGGCACAAAATAAACAAATGCAGTTCATTTGCATGAAAGTTTCCCTACGGCCCTTCCAGACAAAATGAATTTAATAAAGCGAGATTTAAAAGCAAGGTTTATACAGAAAGGTTTCGGCTTAGTTTTTCTCAACAACAGTAAACAATAATCAGTAATTCATGAACCGGTGCTAATACAGCAATTAGTTTTAATATTGTGTGATTTTAGGACATTTTATTTAATGTATATCATTGCATTCCGTTGTAGTATACTTGTTATATTATCTGCAGAAGTGATAATCATTAATATACAAAATAACACAATAATAGTGATCATTGTTATTCTCATTCCAGCTCCTCAAACTCAGCAGCTTCATTAGCGGCCTTTAGCTTTAACTACGAGGCTTTACCTTCCCCTCTGCCGTCAAGTTTGTCTAATTAAATGTCTAATTAACCTTTCAAAGTAAAACTTAATGACAAACAGTTAACACTGTGTGACATATTATGACTTTTGAACTGTCGCAGTTTGGTCGGGTTTAGGGAAAGATCATACTTTGGGTTAAGATAACTTATTTTCAAGCTTGTATGTTACGTAAGTGTGGTAACATACATGATGTCTCTTACTTAACATAAGTCCAGTGAGTTACATTATTTAAGTAAGCTAACTAACTTATGCCCACTATTTGACACACCTAACTGCCCCCTGATTCAGACTATTCTTGCTCGTTATACTGCACAATTTGGACACTTCAAGACGGGATACTAGAGGGGTAACTACAGCGTCAACGATGAGCACACTGCTGTATTTGACACGTTAGGAATGAGATTTAGTCACACCTAACTGAACTACTAGCTTTGCAAGCACTGTTTATGTCACAAAGCATCTAGCACAGCTTGCGGTTTCTAAAGCATTTTATTGTTAACAGATACGTAGAAAAGTTTAATTACTGTATATTCGCCTTTCATCAATGATGGTTATTATGAAGTAAAGGAACTAAAGCAATAAGAAAGTATGCATGCAGCAAAGTCAGTATTCATTTCTGCCTTGAGTTAGAAATGTAGTGAAGACTGACAGTGAACCTGAATCCATTACAGGTCAAACCAAAAAGCATAACCCCTGTCCGTTGGAATTTCAGTTTAAGGAAGCATGAATGGACATTTTTTGTATAATGTGTTTAAAATGTCTAACTCGACCAGCTCGAGCTGCCAAAATTCACGTCCATTACGAGGTCGCAAAAAATCTAAAAGCCGCCTGAAACTCAAACTTCTCCAATTTCTCAGAAAGTATGAAAAGGTATCACAAAGCTGAAATGAGCTGATAAAGAGCAGTGACCCATTTTAACTTTGAATGAAGTTCCCCTCTGAAAGACGAAGGGGAATGAGTTTAAAGAGCTGGAGGTTTGAGCATTCCTATTGATTTACGTAAGGAAAAAAGATTATGAAAATTATGTAAAAGAAAAGTGAAAAGTAACAGTAATAATGTGCTAAAAAGGCAAAACATTTGAGGATTTAAATAGAGATTCAGGCTGCACATGTTTGAGTTCAGTGCCAAAGACGAATGAATGTTGAATGAATTATAAAAACCAAGGAGAATACAGCTGCCACTGATCTCTTCATGTAAGACAGACATCCTGATAAATAACTCATCTTTTTTTCCAGTCTTGTGTCGATTGTTATGTTGAGAAATATAAGAAAATATATGAATATTTGCATGGTTGCATGTTTTAGTTGATTGGGTTACAGTTCTGAACACACTTATTCCCAGTTACTGTTTTGTTGATGTGGACGTTGAACATGTGTACTTGTATTCTGCATATGCAGATCTATGTATTAGTATATGTACTTCTTATGGCTGCAACAACACCAGTGTAGTTTAATTACCCCACATCTTTATTAAGCGTGTGGTATACAGGATCTAAACTCACGTGGAAGGCAGAGTGATGCCATTCCCTGGATCTCCATGTAAGTTTTTTACTTTGTGTTTGTTTGTCCTCGGCAGAGCGCTCAGCTTGAGGGTAATGTGAGGAGACACACCTGACACGTCGTCTTCGCCAACTCCAGATTTTACAGATTACTTTAAAGCATTGGTTAGCCCTGCCTCCTAGCTATAGCTTAGACATCTGAACCCTTTGTGAACCGAATCTCAAGATCCGCAGGCAACAACACCCTCATGTTTTAAAGTCTATTAGCTCAAGATTGAAGTCGATGGGGCCCGTGCGGTCCTGCACCGTTCAAACACTTTTTATGTCTTTGAACCATTGATTGAAGTTAGGCATTGAATAGTTATATACAGTATTTTGTCACCTCACTGCCTGCATTTCACATGTATATCATGACATCATTTGCAGTGCATTAAGGATGCATCAGTGTATTATAATACATTTGTAATTCTTGTCTTTATGCAAGCTGGATCGCACATACAGGATGTAAAATTCTGTGCTTCTCCCACGCAGTGATTTACCCACGTTGTGTATATTAATGTTTATGATGCATATACAGTCCACGGCGTATACAGTACATGCACCTTGCTTCATTTTAAATCTAAATTGTGCCTTTGGAGGAGGCATATAATTCATCCAATAGAGCTTTGTGTCAAAACTGTGCAGATGAGATCGCTGACTTACAGGATAAATATGTAAAAACGATTAGAGCTAATTTATGCCCAATGGTGCACAAATACATACAAGCACGCACTCCCTCAAGGCTGTGGAAGATGTGGATATGATTGACATACAAATTAAGGTAATGTTCTCCATAGCAGCTACTCCTCAACGCACATGTGGGAAGAGATGTGATGACAAAGAGCGCTGAGAAGATGATGAATGATGTCGCTGGCCGAGCACCGCGCTCCCAAACCACCGAACGATTGCTCACTCAAAGACCTGCGAGCCCGACGCAAGTGGCCAGGTGGAGACGGGAATACATACTGATGCATATGAGGCTAAAAACTGCAGGAGGTGATGAATTTTATCGCCAATGCTAATACTCTGAGGTGTTCTATTTGCACTGCATGTGTCCGATTTGTGATAATCTCTTCAGGGGCACTTCTGCCACATATTTCTGAATGCATTTCGAATGTAAGCAACGGACTCATTATAATTTCTGCCGATGGCAACTATTGGAACATATATTGAATGCTGAAAAAAATCGCTGATAAAGAAACTGTGTTGTGGTTCTTTATCATCATGCATGCATTTATCAAGTTAATGTTACTCAAGTCATGTTATCTGCCGAACATATTTGTAAGGCAGCCAGTCTTGAAAGGAAGTCAAGGCGGATGATGAAAATGGAAAAAAGGAGCCGCAGCAGTCACCTCATGCATTTGCAGGTTGTTGTTAGAGGCTCTCATCTTGGCATCCAGGGCACTGTGGGAATTCGCAGTGTAGTTTTTCAAACTGCGACTCTCCTTCAGATGGGCCTGCAGCTTCTCTCTGCGCCTCCTGAAGAGAAGGGGAAAATAACGTTATTACGCATGGGTGCAATTCATTGCAGTTGGGATTTGACCACTTTCAACTGAATTACTGTGTTTCCTGCATTAACGCTCGCTTTGAGCTGCTACTCTTTACATAAATATGAAGCATCTGCTCGTCAAAGTTCAACAAAGGCCTTTAACCATCCTCGGTTACTTCCAACTAAGAGGCCACATCCATGAATCCATCCGTAGCAACTCCAAATGACTTCTAATGAATATGTTTCGAGTTCCTTAGTGTCATAATTATGTTCTGCACTCAACATTTCCACCAAATCCCCCTGAAACACATCTCTGAGTTTGGTCTAATTAATTCAAAACAGGAGCCTAGTGACAGTTGCAGTGCCTTGGATTTACAAAGAAATGAAGATGACACCAGTTTGATGTCATCCCCACAGAACCAGCCAGTCCTCATCTGGAAAATTACCATATAGGTCAAAAGTGAGGGCAGATTATCATGAACAATATTTATATTTGTTATTTGTTTTAACCCAAATTACAACGTTTTCCAAGACTCAATCAAGTAGTTTTCTCGCCTCATACTAACCAAATTATGACCATAGCGGAGGTTGGTATGTGTGATACTGTTGTTTTGGGAATGTTTAGATATATTGTTTTTTTCTGGACATGCTGACCTGTTGACCTATTCCACCGTTTAGTTGTGATGTCGTGACTTTTAACGATCAACCCGTCTCTTAAATCTACGATACGTCATCACGGCATGTCACTCTCGAAGTCTCCTTTTATACGACCAAATGAACATTACAATTTCTTCATCACAGTGCATGTTGTCGTTCTCCTGGCTCGTTCTGTAGTTCCAATAGTAATGCTAATAGTCTCAATAAATTAAAGTAATGCATTTAAAACTCACAAAGCAAGCTTCAGAAACACACCAATTAAGGTTTGTTTTTACATACAAATCCACAACAACCAAGTCCAAAGACTAAATTTAGAAAAGTAAAGTAGTATAAAAGATTTGCAAAAATCCATGATGTCCTGTGACATTCTTTTGGAGGACACTGTGGCGTATTTACAGGGTTTTCTTTCAAAGTTTTAGACTCATCCACAGACAATCTTTAATAAATATGAGTCAGTGCCCAAGGAGGATTGCATTCTACCAGTTTCACGCCCTTGAGGAGGGGAGAAAAGAAGAAAGTGAGCTGTTGACCAAACAGAAGCTTTCTGTCTGTACCTCTCTTTCTTTCTTCTGTTGGGTGTAATAAGAAAGATTTCAAACACACCAATATTCCTGTTGAGGTGACACACCTTGACTCTTTATACACTATCATTTCAAGAGGTTCTGAGTCTAGACTTTCTTTTCTCAGATGTGTTTTTTTTATCAACTGGCTGAATCAGAGTGTTTTGTTATATGTATTGCGAAGACACTGAAGGACTGAACTCACTGACTGGGAAACTAATTAGCTTGACCCTAATCTTGCATAGATGCAAACTTGACTCTTGGCAAAGGGGTCTGTAGATAATCATGTTAGAGGAAGTGGAATAATTAGACCTTGTGGAGCAGGAGGTCATAATCAGATTTGTTCCATTCATCTCAAAGAAGCTCCTCTGGTTTGTTTTTCAGAGCAGTGTACATTACATGCTCTTATTATCACGACACTAGTTCCCAAAGTTTGTGCAATTACACTGACCGGATGGAAATGCAATAAACCCCTTTATCCCAACTTCATTCTGTTGTATAGCAGAGGTATGCTCATTATCAGATACAGCTGATGAGGCCATTACAGCTTCTGTCTGGGCTATCTGCTGAATGACAGCGAATGTAATGAAGTGTTTACCAACAGCCTCATGGTACGCTCCACTTCTATGGCACTTTGATTATATTTTCTTAGACGAAGGCTGCGTCGTTTGGTACACACAGCTTTTGGAAAAAAAGTCCTTGCCTAGTATGAAAATGTCCCTTATCTCTTCTAAAGCCTTAACAAAACCTGCTTATTTATTTGATGCTTCTGAATGCAAAAGGGTTTGCTTGCTCTTTATGAGCGAATGGCTCTTGATGCACAAACATGAAATCTGCCATGTTTGAATAACGTCAGGTAGCCTCAAACATCACCGTGTGTATGATGTCAACCTGTGACTTCATTTGATTAGTTAAACCTGTTTTTTAATTACAAGAGGGTCTACCAATTTGTAATTGTCATTTCAATTGGAGATTTATATATAATATGTAATACTAGACAACAACTTGTTATGTTGTTGAGTTTTGTGTTAACAACATCCAAAACGAAGTTAACACACAGATAAATCTGTAGCTTTGTTCAAGGTAACGGTACGATTCATTATGTCGACTGTCGCCTTCGTTTTCTGAGAGTCAGACGGAGAGGGAGGACAAAGCATTAACTCTCAAACATTACCTCGTCTGTGAACATTACTGCCTGAGTCACGTCATAGATTTCCTTGTTTGTTTTGATTCAGAGACCCCTGGCAGCTGCAATGGCAAAGTGTGTGTTTAATAATGCTACTTAAAATACTATTAGTGACAATTATATGCTTTTATTAGACAGTCGTGAAGAGAAAAGAAATACAGGAGTGAAAAATACGACACAGGTCCTCAGTGTCAGATCTGTATTCCTTCCTGTAGTGAGGCTGATTGTTAGGGTGTGTAGCGAGCTCAACTAGCATTTATGTTTATATGAATTGCAACCGTGATTGTTCTCTGATTTCCTCCAAGTGTTGTGGTGGTTTAAAAAGTTGGCAATGGATGCACTTAACGGTTTTCCTTAATCATTAAATACTGACAGTCTGGTTTAGTGACCGGGCTGAAATAAAGATCAATGAATAATCCTCTTTAGTATCTTTTCTCTTATCATCGAGTGCTGAGGAAACTTCCACCCACACCAAGACTGGTTTGACTTGCACGAGCTGAACATCCAAACAACTAATTATGAGAAAGCTGCAGCAATTATTTATGAATTTTAGGGGGTGATAGTTTTCACATAACTGATCTCTGTGTTAATGGATTGACACAACCTTTTTTAATGTGTGAAATTAAAGCAGAATTGGTTATAATACTACTAATTATGTAATTATTAGCACGTTTGTCTACTAGAGTGATGTAGAGCGTAATAATTTCATGGAATATTGTAGTGTATTGTAGTCTTTGTTTGCAAAAATGGCTCATTTACCATTTGCTGTCCTGTTCTCTGCATGATATTGGACTCCATGTTAAACCGCGACTATGAGGTTAAACAATTGATCGTCAGGTTAAATTGTAGAGTGATTACACCTATATCAGATGAACTGACCAATTTAGAAGACAGAGTCTAATTAGGCAGTTTAACAAAAGAGGAAACATCTAATTGAACCAACACGTTCTCACTCGCGATTCATTGGCGACTGGTTGGGTTTTTCCCAAATTAGTTGGTTAGGATTAGGAAAAGATTTTGTTGGGTAAAATAACTAAGTTCACTCTCCTAACTAAAATGTTTTGGAAGATACGCAAGTCACGTAGCCCACGTCATGTTACATAAGTGATAAAGTATGTCATTCACATCTTCACCAACATTTATGTTACTCCCTCGGTCTTTGGAAGGAAAGTCCAGTGCGTGATCCGTCCGTCAATTTGTCCCGCAAGAAGTGACAATGAAGGAGTACTTATGGTGTGAAATTTAGAAGAACAGTGCCACTGACCAGGCTGCTGTATTTGGCATGCTGGGAGTGATGGTGATGCTCTGTCAGGTGTGTACTACAGGTGTTCTCCTTCAGTTCGATTGAGATTAAATTGCTTTGACATTCAAAAACATTCAGCTGCTTGGCTCTAGACCTCTTTGGTTTCCTTGATCTGGATCATTGTCTTGCTGCTGTGGGGACCTGATGAGCCACCAAACATGGATGTAAACACCCGTAAACGCACTTTAATTCAGCACTTTGACCTTCCTGTCAGTGCTCGGCAGAGAGACAAAAAAGAGAAAAACCTTTGCTCTCCAAACACACTGTGCTTAAGGTTGCCCTTTAAAGAGCAATGACGACAGCATGACTTGAAGAATCAATCGTCGTTCATTTAGCTGTATTCTAATCAGGATCTTTTTTTTCTCAGTGTGAGAAGACCTTTGACTTTATCTGTATTTAAATTTGGATGAAGACTTCCTCCTGATCTGTATGCATCCTTGCCATTGAACAAGTTAGTTCCCTGACTCGATAAGGGATTCACTGAAAGCACTTGTCCATCATGCCTTGATCCGATTATCATGTTGTCAGGCTGTTCACTCACTCACATCATTATATTACAGAGGGAAGCCTATGGAATTATAGTGCCATCAATCACAGCCACCTCCACGGTCCATGCACCCTGAATGACAGACTGACGTTACATACCGGATGTTTGACCCATCCTATTGAGAATATCGAATATCTCCAGGCAAAGTAATTCTCACACTAAGAAATGGAAGGTTGGCCATTCAAATGCCAATTAATATGCACACAGACAGCATGCACTGCAGTTATATGCATATAAGCAGCGAGACAGTGCAGGAGCTAGATGACCTTTGAGTTATAATGGGCTATGAATATGTGTGTGCACATAATGAGATTTACAAATTGTTGCAAATGCCCAGTCTGGGATTTCGCTCAAGATGTTTGATGCCTCAACATGTTCAACCGGCCTTCTCTAAATGAACAAAATATCTCCTTGGGCAATTTATCTGCCCACACCCAACTGGGCTTATGACCAAATACCATAACATTTTGCTTACTTAAGTACTCAGAATTTGCCAAAAATGTGATCGTCAAAGTGAGTTTGGAAGTTTGAAAGTCATCGGAGCAACTTTCAGTTCAAGTGAAAGCAAGAAAATGATGGTTGGGATGAAATTACATGTCACTGCGGCTGATTTACCTGTCAATATATTCATGAGAAATTCTACATGCAGCATTTGCGCATGACTGGAAAAATGGAATCAATCTAAGAGTTGGGTGAAAATGCCCAATTACAGTCCTTGAACTTGCTTGCAGTCAATGTATATTTGCATAATAGATACAACCTTAGGCTAACACAAACTAGTCTGTGACAGGTAACCATGACCTGATCTCAGCCTCTAAGGCCATCCATGAAGGGCAGTGCTGCGGGGGAATATTCTGAGAAGTTTCATGTTCACGATGTTTATTTGTGTGGCGATATAAATGTAACTGTAAATAGAATATTGTTTTATTTGATATCTTAAAGGTGCATTTGTGTTGCTTTTATAGAGGTTAATAATTACAATTCTGGTTTATTACAAATATGATAATAGTGTACTAAAGTTAATGGGATCTGGAAAAAGTGACATAGACAGATAAAAGAGAATATATATATATAAAAAAAAAAAAATAGTGCAGCCGTATTATAAAATCTGCACATCTGACATGAACAGTGTGTGCACACAGCTACAGTAAGACCTCTGGATGAAAAACTGTCTGTTGGAGGTTTGTTTAAAGCCAACACATCTCGATAACTAACTGACTGAACGTTCGTCCATTACCAATGACTCCCAAAACCACATACATGAGAACAGTGGAGAGAACCAGCGACAGGTGTTCTGGACCTTTGTCATAACATCGTTTACGTTATGAAATGATTGCAGTTTGGTTCGGTTTAGCAAAAAGATCATGGTTCTGTAAAACAAGGCAGTTTTCTGGATGACAGTCTGGGTGTGTCTGAATCATCTATCTACTCCAGGGATTCCCAAAGTGTGGTGCGCGCACCCCTGGGGGTGCGCAAGCCGCCCCCAGGGGGTGCGCGAGATGAAAAATGTAATGGTGGTCTGGTGTAAAAATATTACACAGTGTCGTGCGTTCAGACCGAAAGCGCACAAAGAGGAAAATCCACCTAGTCCACTCCACCTAAGTCGCTTAGTCACCCTGTTCGTTCTTGGTTCTAAATTTAAAGGGCCCGCGTTAAACACCACCACGCAACTACTGTTGTAGCACAGCCCATCCATTTACCGACATCGTTGATCAGGGAAAGTTACTCATTGAACAGTAACTTGATAACGCGCGCACACACACACACACACACCTACACACACACACACACACAGCCACTGGAGAAACTGCTATTGCAGGGGTGGACTGGCCATCGGGAGTACCGGGGTTTTTTCCGGTGGGCCGATGGACGGCCGTTTTTTATTTTATTTTTATTCATTTATTTTAGAGAGTGAGAGATTGGTGAAAAAATCAAACTGAGCTTCAGTGTCTGTCCGAGGAGGAAAGCAGCAGGACCAGGCTGCCTGCTGGAGGAGGAAGAAGTCTAGCGAGGAGCTGGAGATAAACATGCGGGGATGGGTGATCAGCAAACGGGCACGCCACGAGAGAGTGTCCCGCATGATGATCAAGGCGAAACAAATGTCCGCCACCGTGAGTGACAGCAGACATGAGGAGTTTGCAGCGAGTGCTGGTCGGCTGAATCGTTTCCTCCGCCACAACAACTTCACTTGCAGAAAGATGCCAGAGAATTCACCGAGAAGCTGGCGAAGTATGTGACATTTTCATCCTGGGTTTTGAGAGGAAGGAACTAAACTCCTGTCACAAATTGCCACCTGGTCCCAAATAAACGCCCTGACTATTATTCGGTAATTTACGGTATGATAACTCTCCCGGCCGGGGAGAGAGACATGCATCACAGTGCTCAGCTGCAGACACATCAGAGAGGTGACGAGTTTCGAGTCCCAATTTCTCTGGGACCGACCTGACTGAGGGACGACAGCAGAAGGAGACATTCCCATTGAATATCGCATGGCTTTTCCCCCTTTTCCACCGAGACACGTCATAGCTCATTACATAAATTTGGAGGATTTTTTTTTTTTTTTTTTTACTCCCGCCACCGCCTTTTCCACCTTTCCCTCCTTGTCCACCTGGCTCCCATCCATTGCATTAATATTTGATTATTTATTTGATCTGTTTCTGAGCCCATGCTCTTTAATGTTGTGGATCGTTTGTAACTTCATTGCAATTTAATTCAATGTTCTGTCGTTCTAATTTCCATAACTGTTGTGTTATGATGATGTTGATGTTAGCTCCACGGTTATTTAATACTGCTGCAATTTTTCTTTTACGCGGCTGAAAAAATAACATTTATGTCAAAATCGTGCTTTCTGTTACTGAGCCTGTGTCTGTCACTCATCCTCCTCAAAGTGGAAGCTTGTGCGTAACTTTGTTGTATGATATTGAAACTCTGTTGATGTTGTTATCGTCATGCATGTTGTGGTTATTTGCGCATGATTAAACATGAGTCTTTATATGGCGATAAAACAAAGCTTTGTTGCGTTTTTTTTTTTTTGGGGGGGGGGGGTGCGTCAGCCCGGTTGGGACGTAGAAGGGGGTGCTCCGCAAAAAAAGTTTGGGAACCGCTGATCTACTCCATCTGCAGACTCTGTTGCTCTTCGAACAACGTCACTTCTCTTTTGCTCCTGTCATAATTCCTATGACCACTAGATGTTATCACCTCATAATAAACCTAATTATGGGTCGCCAGCTGATTGTCTAATTGATTATGATGTAGCACATTCGTCTTTACAACAGTATTGTTGAGCATAATGTCAGGAAAGTATGTCCGTACCAGGTAAACTGTGACTTTACATAAACTGACATATGTACCGGGGTTCTGATGTATATCAATAAGTGTGATTTGTGTGTTTATCTTCTCACTTGTTGCGGCAGTAGAGGGCCATACACAGGGTTCCCAGGAGGCTGATTGCCATGGCGATGGAAGTGATTGACAGCACCTGTCTCTTGTACACCTCTTTGCTCTCTGTAGGGAAAACAAAAACAGAGAAAGGCGCCACATTAATATCTACACAACACACTGTTTTGGTACAAAGCAATAGATCACATTTACATCCATCGGCGTGCGTGTATTAGAGACACAGAAGAAGAAAGAAGAAGTGTGTGTGAATCTGCCAAGATCCCACAGTCAATATTCACAGAGCCAGAATTAATACTAAATTAATATGGTGCAGTAATCTTCCCATAACACAGAATTAAACATGGTTTTGAGGTTTGTAGTTATCCACTTTTAATTTCTAATATCGTTGTTTACAGCACCCAAACAGCCATTTCAGATCATCAAACAACCAGTTGCAGTGCAACAGCTCTCTGGGGCTTTCTTGTATCCGCCTTGCAGATTCATTCCTGTATAAGTGTAATTACTTTTGTTCTGAATAAAACTGAAATACAATAACAACTCTAAACTCATTTGCAATACACCGACAACCGTTTACAATTCTCCAGTAACACCTGCTATTCTTAGTTACCACACAGCCCTTCAGCTCATTTTATCAGCTCTACCACATCGAGTAATGGTCCAATAGACGCAGACTGCTTTTGAAATGGATGCCACATGTAATGGAGCTTGAATATATGGAGACAAGAAGAGTTATGGCACGGACGGACGCCATTAGTGGAGAAAAATGGAAGCTGTCTTGTTTGCTACGAACAAGTAAATCATAGTTGCCTTCAGATACATTAATAGGCGATCAATCAGGTTTTATTTAGCAAGGCTCAGACCTTGGAAAAGCACAGAGATGACACAAGGTGTTGAGGTTTTACATTGAGGTTATTGAGACAAATTTTTACTGCGGATGGGTTTGAATGGCCACTTTAGTACGAAAAAGATAAAGTTCTTTACAACTGCATCCTCAGAAAATCACTGCTGGAAGCTGGAGAATACAACCGCAGCCTCCTCGGGTACAGAGCAACACAGCTGCAGCCACTGCGTCTTGCTCAAGGGCATCCTTACAGCAGGCAATGAAGATGAGTGTTACTAATTCACAAGCACATCAAGATGTTCACCCCTGTCTGGGAATTCAAACCAGGTATCTCTCAGCACAAGCTTACCGCTGTAGCCTTTAAGCTACTGATGCCCACACAGATATTGCATAACCTACTTATACATGCAGTATGTCATACATAATCCCTGAAATAACTAATGCCCCAGACATCATTAGAGCATCGTAAGGGCATCTTTTCTCTTCCTCATGTGGCTGTTTGTCTCTCCCTCCTTCTATGTCTGAGTTATGTTTTGGGTCAGCGTTGTTTTGATGCCGTTAATCAGCCTGAGTCATCACATTGGCTCATTGGCTATAATTATATCATTAGAGGGAGCTGGGGGATGTCCTACGGGACCACACGGAGGTCGGTTGCGGGGAAAGCAGAGAGTCAGGGAGGGTGAGAAAGACAGAGAGAGAGGGTTGGGGAAATATAAAAGAGGAATGAGGATGAATGCGATGGAGTTTGGAGGGAAGCTGGATTACGTAGAGATGCAGATAATCCCTCTTTTTCTCTCCTGATGCATATTCATTTATTTTTATTTGTGGGTATTTGCTGAAGAGGTGATTACATACAACTCCTCTTAGACTATTACATATTTTGCACTTTCCTTTATTAGCTCAAGAACTAGATACCTCAGTGAGAAAACTGATCACTCCTGCAGAAATACTTAAATTTTAAATTAGTCTGGAATGCGTCAAGCCCCCAAAACATTTCCTGAAATGTAACTATGGGTGTTTTTCATTAGACCCTTCCTAGCAGATAAATGCAAGCGTGTTTCAAACTTTACGCCCCCCAGTTTTGTCTAAGACTCGAAGCTCAAGCTGAGGTAACCTCTGACCCACCAGGGTTAATTTCTCAGACTTAGTGAGCCCTCTCCACAGGCCACAATATACATCTGCTTAGCATCGTGTTCCTATTTGGCGCAAAGAAGTAGTATTTAGAATCGTCTTTAATCTTAACATCCATCAGTCTTCATCAGAGTTTTCTATCACTGTGTCTGAAGTTCACCAGTACCAAGGTCAGTTTCAGCAAACAGATTCATACTGTGTCCTCAAGACATTTTGACACGGAGCACTGTTGTTCGCTTTCTGTTTGCAAGCTACACTCAAGGTTCATTTCTTTTTAACCACCTACATTCTTCCCTCTTAGGTAAAGCCAAACCACAAACCTTAATAGTGTGTCATATCAGAAATGGCTTCGGTGATTTGTAGCGCTTTTGGAAGACACTGATAAATGGTGCATCCTGCCAGTAGGGATGCTTATGTGTTTGGTTCGAGATGGCACTTTAGAAACAATGACTTATTGTGAATTATTGATGAATTGGGCACACTTGTATCAGAGCGGTGCTCGAGTGTAAGGGGGGCAGCGTTGGAGGAAAAGGTTGGAGGAGAAGAGTAAATGTGGTTTTCATCCACGTTGTTAAGTCCAACTTTCAATCGTGCTTGAAAAGGGGAAAAAAAAAACAGGCAAACAAACAAAAAATACATCCAATAAAGTGTTGTTACGGTTGACTCAGGTTTGAATGTTGCTGCTTTGACATTATGAACAAAAGGAGATGGAAGATAAGATAACGCCGCGGATTTAGATGGAAGACTGGAGCAAAAACTGAAGTTTGAACTCCAGATGACTCCATCTTGTTCTGCCGCTACTAATAATCTGAGTCAGATTGTATGAAGACACACAAATATATGTGTGACCTTACCTGCGCCCAAACGAAAACAGAAGTTTTGGGTAAAAAGTTGAAGAATACTCAGACTTGCATGTTATGTATGCAGCATGCTTGGAGTGAGGCCAGTCATAAATATGTGGCCAAGGTCGATAAATACTTCAACTTCCCTGCAACCCTCCCACGTCCTTGTTTGGACACACCTACTGTATGCACAGACACACTCATGATGTGAATAAATCATACGGCTCGAGAGAGGGAAAGCATGTTCGTGTTCCATCTGTGGGGTCGCCGGGTCACATCTTCTATTTATTTCCGCTTCAACCCTCAGTGTTCGGCCCTGTAGCCCGGCTGGTCGTTTATTTACAGCAACATTATAGAAAATATGATTAATATTTTACAGTGAAGCTGGCAGCAGCATCGCTGCGGAGGTGCTAGTGTAACCTTTAGGTATGTACGAAATCATACGCATTCAGATTGCGTTTGCAGCTGCCGTGTTTCCATACAGGTGAACTGGCTGGAGAGAGAGAAATCAATAAGTGATGGAATAAGTGGTGAAATACCATTGCCTTATATACAACACAGATTAAAGCCTTTAGCCTATATTGCTTTTAGTATGCTATTTATGACTTGTTACGCTTGATATGATTCCTAAGCCCTTACCTGCTGAAGTGCTTATACACACAGAGCACAAGCCTTTCCTCTAATGTCTCTAATCCATATATCACCGATAAGAAGACGGCAAATAATTCTCTATTTCTGAAAAGAGAGCCGCATCTATCCACATCTATAAACCTTGCAGATACTTTAGGTTTTATTCAGTTATGTGAGATAACATTTGAACCTGAGACATGGCCGTTTCCTCTACATTTTACTGAAGACTGACAGTAGCTGTGTTGGAATGACAGTGAAGCTCTGATAACCATACTCGCCTATTGGTTTGTTACACAGAATAATCTGGGAAGTTCAAAGCTTCGAAGCTTGAAGCCTGGTAAGATGGATATGTGAGATCACAGGATGTCATGATCTTACAAATCCAGCCGCCCAACAAGATCACGTCTCTGAGACAGATATCTCAAAGTCCCCCAGAGAAAAAAACTCTCTGCCTGGCAAGATACATTTTGGGTGATCTTACCCTTTAAACTACTATCTCCTTTTCCCAATGTCTACTGTTTTGGAAGGAGGTTGTGTAGCAATTTACTTACTTACTTATAATGCAGTCAAATAGTTGGTGACAGCACAGACACAGACACCAACACACAGACATAAACAGAGGTGACTAAAGTCTGGCGACAGGCTGAGGTGGCATTTTGACAGCGAGTCTCTGAGGCACGCTGACTCTGAGCCCTGCTGAGAGGGCTTAAGTCTACATGGTGGGAGCTCATGACATATAAACAGAGACAGAGGACACAACATGTGCTTGGCAGAGCTCCAGCACGACAGTTTCCATCATTATCAGACTTTAACGCATCTGTGTTCAACGTAATCTCAAATAATCATATTCTGCAAGCAAATATTAGGATTTGTGATATCGAATGTTTTGGACATATGGACGAGTCGGACTGCTGGCAGACACTGACGCCGTCAAGGTCTGTTACAGATATTAGGTTAGGGCTTATTAAATTGTGTTGCATTTGTACAATTATGAATTAAACAGTTGCCTCCAGTTGAGGGCAGTAAAATTTAATGTTTAGTGGCAGAACACTGGAATCGGTTCAAGGTTGACACAGTGGTGGAATTCGGATGAATGATGGTAAAAGACGTGTAAGGTCAGCGCTGGCTGACTGCTACACAAACAATCACGGCAGCATAAAAGCCACTGATGGTAAGATCCTTAATCACAGGGACGCATAATGTTTTTTTCAGATCAATAAGATCTCAAGTTCTGTTCAGATCTGCAGCATCCAGACGGATCACATTTCATCCGCTCACTGCAACTGGAACATGAAACCCAGAGAATGGGGCAAAAGAGTATTAAATAAGTTGTAAAGTTAATTTTCATGACCTTAAATGTATATTAATGTATGTGTGTTCAAAAGAGAAATTGAATCAGTCGAATGTGTGGCTGGGTCAGTATCTAAAGAAACCCTGCCCTCTTATTTTCTTAGCATTTCCCAATAATGTTTCAGTAAAATGCACAAAAACAGCAGATCTAATGGTCACACTGGAGCCACATCTGGATCTGAAGATGCCTGGACTGTTCTAAGAGTGAACCGTTGTGAATGTGCTGGTCCAGCAGCAGCTTTGCTCTGTGCATCATCTCACCCTGTCTGTACCGAGAGCAGCTGAGACTGACTGGGATAAATGAATGAGAGGAATGACATAACAAGTGCGAGGTGAGATCAGAGGATGCAGACGGAGGGGAATGGGATTCTCCAACCTCAACGCCCTCAGCATGGCACGTTTCATGTGCCGCGCAGACTGCTGATGGAGGAGAAAACCTTTATTTATTCAGGCCTGCCGTGCTAGAGTAAGCATGCTCTCTTTGCTGGTCACGGTCCTTCTCCTCTATTACTTGGATGGCTTTATTCCCCCATTTACATACTGAATATATTTAGGTGACTGGGGCTACTGTTTCAGCTCGTAATTATATTCCTTTTTTCATCTTCCTTTCCTTTATTCTCTTACATACTGTCTCTCGCCTGTGGTCTGGAAGAGGTTATCCACACATTTCCTTTTGAGACCATTATCAATGATATGTTGGCATCAGACTGACACAGCGCTGCTGCTAGGAATCTTGTCCTTGTGCTGACTCATGGGAGCGTTTAACCCCTTGGATCTCCTGCAGGCTTCTCTACATCTGATGTAATCTGAACTAAAGCTTTTGCCTTTTCTCAGGTCTAGGCTCAAACACAGTGGGTATCGAGGCTTTATTGTCACGGCCACTGGACTGTGCGACCACTCTCTCCCTACTAGTGTTGTCAAAAATATCACATTTTCAATACATATTGATTCTGAATATTTGGAACGATTTCAATATCCATTTTCCATGGGGGTCCAGCTGGTTTTGTCTGACAGAAGAAAAAGCAGGAGTGCTTTAAATACTCGCTGCCACAAGCAACGCCACAGATCGATGCCAACAAAAGATAATAATACACTAAGTTCAGCAAAGCAAGCTGACACGCTCCACTCCACTCATTAAATGATTCTGATTGGTTGGAGACAGCTTCCATTTTAACATCACTGAGGTATTAAACGAGATGGTCCTGTAAGCTGTTGATAGGTGTGTTGTCCATTTGTCGGCTCATCGGCCATTCTTTATTCCCAAAGCTACGCTTAGACAGCACAGTTTAGTACTCGTGCCTTATTATACTTTTATTTTTATTTTATCAGCAATCTTAAACCCTCAATGTGTTCTCAAATGTTCCCTGTGGTATTGAAAATCGATACTTTTCAAGATATTGCCACAAAGTTAGAAATGTTATTATCGTGACAAAACAAATTAGGATTATGCTGGCAATGAAAGTTTTAAAGGCCATATTTGATTTTTGTTTTGTTTGTTTTTTTTTGGGGGGGGGACAAACAGATTTACCCTTTTACTTCCCAGTTTGTATCTTTTAATGTGTGACTTGTCCTTACATGCAATTTTTTTTAATCAAAAATCCTTTTATACACAGCAAATAATTCAAAATGTGACGTACAACACCCTGATTTTTATCAAAACAATATGACTAATATGAAAGTTAATCCTTGAAAACTGGTGTTTCTAAACTGGACCAGTGAACCATTAATTCTACATCCTTGTGTTTATGATTATGACATTATGCAAATCCATTTTAAGACCAACGCTGCATCTCCAGGAATTTAAAAATGCCGTTTGATTGAGAAGCAATCTCTCGCATGACACCAGAGTGATCGCTGCTTCCCACTCTGCATCACGTCTGTCTGCGTGTCTGTCTTCTCTCCTGTTACTCATCTCCTTTCTCTACTCTGACATTGAGCAGCGCAGGCCCAATATTATGCAGTCACGATGCATTTCAGTCCCTAAGTTGCCAAAGTCGAGCAGTGTGGAAGGAAAACTTTGATCTACCTGCTCTCCACATGTAAGAGACAACTCAATGATGTAATTGGAACTAACTCCTATCGATGCTGTCAAGATACATCTGAACATGTCCGGCTAGTTCGTCTTCAACTCTTTCCTTCCAGCACAAAACACACCTGAAACCCTCTGGGAGGAAATTGAAAATCAACATGACTTCAAATCCACCCCACCCACCCCTCAAATAGCTGCCTGTAACACTTTACTCCAACATTGATTTACAACCAGTAGGAACATTTTCCAGTCAGAGTTCAGTGATCTCTGATGGAAAGGAAATATTGATGCTCACATGAGTGACTGACTGACTAGATACAGTGAAAAAAAAGTCTCCCCCTTTTTGCCAAGCAACATAAAAAATGTAGAAAGAGGCAGAGAGGATCCAGGAGTTCTTGAATATATTCTCCGTTTCATTAAACCTCGGGTAGGTGGTGTCCAGGGTGGAGAGAGCTCAACCTTCAGACACTTCTTGTCTAATTTTAACCTCAGGAACTGACTCTGTTGGAGGGGGGGGAGCTCGATCTCTATAAAATATGCATAGGCATATGGGTTGGCTGTGGAAACTAATGACCATGGAATTAGACTAGAGTATTTTGTCTGAATCCAACATCCTGTGCACATGCAGCACATCTCAGTATCTACGTCGCCTGTGCAGACTAGCTTAGCCGAGTTATTGTTGTGGTAACTATCAATACAACCTGAGCAACGTCTAGAGCCACAAACTGATGGATCCAGATTAATGTAGAGGTCTGACATGAATAAATCTGAGTTGTGTCTATACAGTCAATATTTTCAAGGATAATTTGTCACGACTTGGCTCTCATCTTTAAGGCCTCCTTCCCACGTGAGCTTTTATCAGTGATGGTAACATTTCATTTTGCAGAAGTAACTTCTTAGATCTGGGAGCGCTAACATCCTACTCTATCAAACTCGCCCCGCAAAGTGTCTTGAACTTCAAGACCTGCAGGTTATTCTGAACTTGAGAAATCTGCCATTTGTTTTTGAGCACTGAGCACATGGAATAATCTACAGCACATTCTCAAGATCAACATTCTCACTACACACTGACAACTCAAGACGACGAGTGCAAATGTTTATTTTTGTGTATCTTGACATCATCGCGAAAGTCGAAAACCACAATGAGGTTTAGAATAAAGGTTTAAATGATTGAATGCATGAGGAGAGAAAATCCGACCCATGTAATGTCTGCACTTGGTCCAATTGCAGAAGTTCGCCATGAGCGCACATCTACAGCAAATACAATGGACCAGAGTTAAACCTGGAAGCCGGTCTGTAGAGTTTTTTTGTCTTTGTTTTTCTTTGTTTTATTTTCTTAATTCTCGCTGTGGCTTCGATTCTTTGAGAGCTCCCTTAAAGAGCAGAATCTTTCCCACTGATCTGACTAAATTACCAACCATAAAAAGTCTCTTCTGTGCTTGACTGAAATAAAATCAATCTGCAGATGAAAAGGGTTACCCCCAAACAAAAACTTTTCTGTTTTCAGTTGCAATAAACAGAAATGATGATGTAATGGGCCTCCAAAATAAGGCTTTTTTTCTAACTAATCCACTTTGTACTATGTGTTGACTTAATTGCACCAATATCCCCCCGAATCTGTACTCGACAGGTTTTCGTGGATTGGTTTGTAGGCTTTTCTTCCTCAGGAGAAAGAGCTTCCGAAGCCACAGACATTGACAAACCAGGGTTGAGTGTGGGCGGTGCTTATCTATCTGAGCGCTGCTTAACACAATGCTGGGGAAGACATTGGCAGGATGTTAGCTAGGCAAAGAAAATGTGGCAGCCTGAACAATGTTGCCGAGGCATAAAACCTCTCACTGAATATAAATGGGAAAACCTGCGAGATAGCTCCCTGGAACAGATCATCTGTCACTGCCAGGTTTGCATAGTCTCAGCAAGTTTCCTGAAAAAAAGCTTTTGCTCGTTTCACTGCAAATGCGGCGGTCGTGCCGCAGAAAGAGAAGCGTGGTTCTGCTTGTTCTTCTGAAACTTTACTTTGAGAAGAAGACGACGGACTGTCAAGCCTCGGGGAGGCCACTCGATCCACTGCTTTTCAAACCCGCTGCAGTGGAAAGTGCCAAATTTATAACAACTGAGAGAGTGAGGGATTCTAGTTAACAACAAGCTTCCACGTCGTTAACTAGCGTTCCTCAGCTGTGATACGCAACACAGAGCCTGCGAGGAGAGCCAAGAACAGGAGAGGGGAGCTTGGCAAGGCTGAGGAGGAGCCGCTGGCATCCACCCGGCACTGCCTCGCAGGCATGTACATGGGAAACACACAATCGTTGGATGAATCTCATCTAACTCACATAAGTAATAATTAAGGACTTCAGAAACACACTTCTGAACATGTGCCATGCATGAGCACACATACACACAAGTGCTAATGAGCAGCACATTTGCTAACAGTGCCAGCATCATAAAAACTCCCTCACTGTACCCTGCCTGCCTCTCTGTTCTCACTGTTTCCAAGGAGACTGCAGCACATTGGTATTCTGAAGGGACACTTCATAAGCAATTGTGAGAGAAAGAAGGAGAGGCAGAGCAGGAGAGAGAGAGAGAGAAAGAAAGAAGGCAAAAAGCTAGAGATGGTGCAGAAAGTAAATACATATGTGTAGAGAGAACAGAGGTTTAAAGACCGTGGCTAATATTTCAGAGAAATGGTGTGCAGGATGTGCTCAGAATGAGGTCGTGAATATGTGAATGTACAGTCATACATACGCCGTCACCACAGCTTTGCTGTCTCCATTGCAAATAATGCAATGATGCCATAATGTGATTAGACGGCGCTATGAACAATGCATGGACTGTACTGTATGTAAGCAGTCACACAGTGGAAGGTTGATCCAATATGAAGCCCTGTGATGTCAACAGTCGTGACTCATGCAGGTTGAGGACAAGAAAAGCTTCCTTACCCATAAACTCGATGCCCAAGTGATCTGTTGTTTCAGGCAGCAGGAAGAAGAGGGGGAGGGGAGGAGAGAGAAAGGGAGAGAACATAAAGTTATTAATAAGAATAGTGCGTGTTTGCATTGTGTCACAGCGTATATCCAGATCATCACTGACTTGTTATCGTTTCATGTAAGTTGCTGTATCGGTATTTCATCCGTTGTCACATGGGGTTAGAATGCACATGCTGGTAAAGTTACAACAAATGACACATGGAGATGTGCTTGCGCTTCTGGATTTGCGAGGACCCACATCGATGATAACCTCTGCATTGACCTGAATCCTGAACTCGGAAGCCCTGAACACTCACGTTTTAGATCAGCTCCCCACAACAAGCAGTGGAGTTAATTCCCAAGAGAGATTTTTCAAAAGGTTGATGTCACGCACTGAAGAACTGGCAACATTTGCATGAAAATCGGATGACAGTTGCGGGGTTGTTTTCTCATGCTGTGAGGCCACTGTCAGTCAAATCTGATCTAACCACACCCACACAGTCCTGTTGGTCCTGTTGAATCACAGTCACTGAGTGATAAAAACATACTGACGATCTTTAATTTGTTACTTTTTTCACTTTAACCATTTAATGTTCTAAAGAAAAACAGCGCATAAAAGAGTACTGTGGTTCTCTTGATGCCTCCTTTTCATTCCACACCATCTTCTTCCTTATCAAAACCTGGTTACTACATCTGATCATTCCACAAACCACAGGTGGTTATTTTAAGGGAACGGAAATCCTCATCTCCTCCGTGTTATAGAAAACGCTTGGCTCACATGATTTCCTGCATAACTTTGGAAGAGAAAAGTATGCAGAGATTCAGGAACCCCTGGGAGTTATATCAGAGGCAGGGTGTCTAAATAATGCGTTTATTCTTGTCTGTGTCTGGAGAAACATTGTCCACCGCACACTTACTCCCACTATCTACAACAGACAGACTGTAGGCGTGGGTCCCTGTCGGTCACTGTGCGTGGTTTCTGCTGGTTCCCAACAATTCTGCTGGACATCCGGTGTCAGTGGCAGCGAGGGCTGAGCTGACTCTGGTAAGCATGTAGAATTTCCTCACACTGGTCTGATGAACCTCGCACTGCATGTTCTGGCATTTTTCCCTCTCCTGTTTTTAGGATTTTTTTTAATGTTGCAA
This sequence comes from Sparus aurata, assembly GCF_900880675.1. Classification (NCBI taxonomy): domain Eukaryota; kingdom Metazoa; phylum Chordata; class Actinopteri; order Spariformes; family Sparidae; genus Sparus; species Sparus aurata. The sequence goes on from NC_044201.1 coordinate 29,011,216, forward strand.
CTTTCTGACTTGGTTAGGGTTGGGAGAACGTAATGTTTTTGGTTGACTTGAACATGGCTGGAAATATCCACGGCTGCACATCATTTAGCCTTTCACATGAACACATTTGAACACATTTCATTTGCAGAAACAGCAGCTGCAAACGTTTCTCCTGCCGACTGGGCTCAACGGTTACCGGCAGTCCCACAGCTCTACAGGACTGGAAGCATCCTTTGCCCTGACTGTTAGAAAATAATCCAAAGGAAGTGCTGAAGTGCTGTCTGCGTGTTACCGCAGGCATTTACCACACTGACGGTGACTTTATCTCCAGAGTGGCCCTGCCCTATATCTTAGAGTAGGCGAGCTGGTCTTTCTAATGCGAAAAGCTCTGTCCAATCTGCCCCCAATCTTTTGGGGCACTGTTAGCACGGATGTAAGCGGATCATTTTTCACTTTACCAATGACCCAGAGACCTCTCTACTGCCTTCTTGATTCCTCCTTTCAAAAATCCCTGTGATGGTGGACGGTCGGAGGTGATCAAGATAACTGCCACAGAAGGGTTCTGGAGAAATCTATAAACAGGTTTGAAAATTATGTTTTCAACCATACGGTTTCTTTACAATTCTCAAAGAAAGTCCACATCGATGTGTATTTCTAATATAGTAGAAGATAAGCAGCAGCTGAGGACAGAGCAGGAACTGAGTGATCCAACATTTCAAAAAGCAAAGCAACACAACCGAGTCGAACATCGGCAAGACTTAAAACATCAATTCACACTGTATAGTCATTTGATATGAAGCTACATAAATACCGTGAATGTTATGACCATAATTCATCATCTTTATTTCAAATTCTTGATAACAACAACAGTGTATCTGATGTTTTTAACCTCATGGACCTCATTGACTTCTGCAGAGTCAAAAGAGAACGCAGGAGTGTGATCTGTCCTTTGAAAGTCTGCAGTTTTACAGCCCTTTGTGTCGAGCTATAAGCGCTGCTACTGCTAGGGTTGGAAACTCAATTTCCCATGGAGCTCAATGAGAAGAGCCTTGCACTAAAGCTGCCAAGGTTAGGGATTTCATTTTCTGTGTAGCTTGGTGGGTAGAGCATATATCAGCACCAGCACTGTCAGGATATGAGCTTTAGTTCCCATTGGGGCCACCCATACTAAAGATGTATGCACTCCTGCTCCTGTAAACCACTTATGATGAAGGACCCACAAAGTGTCACATGTTAAATATGCTCTGTGGGAGCCGATGGCCCTTGAATTATTAGATCGGCCAAGAGACACCACCGGAGAAGCCGCATCTGAACTCGTGACTGGCTGGACACGATTTTGAGATGTTTTCATAGAAATAAAAAAAAGAAGAAAATGAGGATTGTTTTCCTATCAAAAGGTTTCCCAAAGGGCGACTCAAAATGGGGACGACGGATTGTTTTTAAGATTGTTGTTTTGGGCCTCATTAGCTTTATTTTGATAGGGTTGGCAAATAATGACAGAGAGGAGATAACGTGCAGCAAAGGACTATGGGTCGGAGTCAAACCCCAAATAGAAATGACAGAAAGAAAAGTACAGGAATTATGTAAAAGTAAAAGACAGGCATTAGCATCTGCCTCTGATAACTGTGACTAGATTCATATTTCATACTGGCAATATTTCATCTAAGGCTGAAGGTTTCACTTCAAACTCTGGTAGAGGAAGTTTCCAGATTCTTTGCTTAAGAACAGTTTAAAAAAAAAACAACTAACAAAACAAAACATTCCAAACATACCAAATATGTTCAGTTAAGTTGTGTGGATATTATTATAAACAATGCACAACACATGTAGAATGGTGCACTCACAAAAACATGGAGTCTTTTTTTAAACATCATGATAAAATATCTCTGATAAAGAGCAAGAATGTAATGAGTACATTTGGAATAACTCAACGTTCTCAATCCAAAAGTTATGTAAATCTTTTTTTTTTTTTTTTTAATTATTATTATGTAATAAAATGCAATTGTCCTTGAAATCTCTGATCTTTCATTTATTTGCAATCTTCTTTGAGAATAAACCAAACATCACTCAGGATGAAAGAAATTAAGCAAACCAACGTGGCATTTTATATGAAACTGGATACTCCCCACTGTGTGTGTGTGTGTGTGTGTGTGTGTGTGTGTGTGTGTGTGTGTGTGTGTTGTACAGCTTGAAATAGAGGCAGGTGTGGGTGGCAGTGAGTCTGTAGCGTGTCGCCCTACTTCCGTTCCCTGTGGACACACACGTGGTGAAGGCGATATGCTGGATATCTATGTGTGTGTGTGTGTGTGTGTGTGTGTGTGTGTGTGTGCGTGTGCTTCCTGCATACTTTCATGTCTAGAGTGAGCCTCATAGTGCAGGACAGATTAGCTGATCTCCAGTGGGACAAACACCCGCTGATTTAAAAAACGTTAGTGTGTGTCTTATTTAGCTATGAATATATTATCATGAAATTAGCGGCAGTGACATAACGTAATGCATGATAAAAAAACAAAAAAACACATAAAAAAAACAGCAGCCCTCCTGTTCTTTATTCTTTCATTAACTCCTTTTGGGGCTTATCTAAATTGCCTGGTTAATCTTGCAAAAATTCTGTTTTTTGAGTTTTGAAATTGAGTTTTTATTCTAATCCAGACAAAAAAAGAAGTGCATGAAGGAACTATATTTAATTCCTGACTGAAGAATGAATGTGGTACGCTTAGCCAGCCGGATATCAAATAATAATATTCAAAATAAACCCATATTTAATCAAAGCAGAGAATCTCAGAGATAGAAAGGAAAAACAAAAACATGGCAGCTTTAGAGTTAAAAGAGAAAAATGAATCTGAATATTATATATGAACTCTTTCAGGGTTACGGATCATCATCTGATGGATGCAGACTGAAAGCACTAATGCTGTCTGACTGAACCACAGTCATCAACACAATTGATTATGTAATGTTAGTTGACAGATTGAGGCTGCTATATGTAGGACAACCCTGAGCTAATTCACATCTAATCCATCAATCAGAGTCAACCTATGCTGCTGATTATGTTTCATTAGAGTAATTAATTACATGTGGTGTGCCACAGGACTTAGTTCTCTGCCTCATGATATTTATGAGTTATGAAAGTTTGTCTTTTCATTGTTTCCAGCTGATACAGGCTTATTCTAAACTCAGGGTTCGTACACATTTTTCAAGGTCAAATTCAAGCACTTTTCAAGCACTTTTAAGGGTAATTTTTTAGGATTTTCCAGCACCTTACTGCTGGGGTAAAATACGTATCTAAAGGAATATATATATTTGTGATTTTTTTCTTCACTTTTTATCACAATTATGTACATTGTATTATGCTGTAAACATCTAAAATTATATTCTATAATAGCAAAAACTTCAGAAATTAATTATCCAGTCTGATCCCAATTTTGTAAAAGACAGAGTTATAATGTCAAGCACTTTCAAGCACTTAAACTAAAATCCAAGCACTTTTCAGACCTTGAAAACACAACATTGAAATTCAAGCACTTTCAAGGATTTCAAGCACCCGTACGAACCCTGTAAACTGCTGCAGTGATGAAACAGGAACATCTAAACTGAACTTTGTTCTCAGTGTCTTGAAATGTCTGAAAAGTGCAGCTGACAGAAACAAGAAGAAGAATTTTAGAATATTATTTGGAAGTGATCAGATTACATTCTTGTGTCCAGACATCACTAACCATCACAAGGCATGGGTTGCTGTTACATCAGTAGCTCTGAATGCTAGCAACACAACTTTCCAACATGGAATCGTTAGAAATGGAAATCCATCATCTCACTTTCCAAACAATTACGCTGTCAGGTTTCAGAGCAGACAACATATTTCAGCGTGACTGTCCACCGACTGTTCTGTGTGGTGTGTTTCAGACCACTCTGCTAGCAGCAGCATGGATTCTGCTTAGACCCTCTGATGCACCTTTGTGACTCTGGACTTGATGTTGTCGTTGTGTGCCTCGCTGCAAATGAACAACAAAAAAATGACACTTTGAAATCCGATCAATGGCTACAACATCCGGCATCAAACCACATTCAAATGTGTGCAAAAGCGTCCCCAATTACTGAAATCAGTCTGGATACACCAAAAAAACTGATTTGTTATGGCAGTCTGAGTTTTCCTGCAATAATGGAAACTAGGAGGCTACAAATGACCAAATAGTATATAGATATCTTTACAAATCTACACAACATTATGAAAGTATTTAGATACAATATGTAGGTAGTTTTATTTCAGTGTTTGCTTTGCAGTTGATGGTGTCCAGTATTTCTAAAGTTGCGATGATTCATTGCTGTCCCGTTCTGTCAGTTAATATAATTATGTTTTCACTTGACTAACAAAACTGATAGTAAAACTCTCTTGTGATTGTATGTTTAGTGTTTGTCATGCTTCACTATATTTTTAGGTAATAGACTCTGCAGCTAACCTTTTCCACTTTAATTTGTTCTGAATAAGATGTTTCCTGTACATATATTCCCCGACGTTATGCACGTGACGTTTGTGTTTTTTTCTAAATATACTGCAACACACATACACATACATAATCTTCAGCTCCTTTCCTTCCCTCTGTCAGATAGAAAATGGATTATTCTAGCGCTGGATGGGCATGAGGGAGTGATTGCATCATGTTCACATCTCAGTCTGACAGATAGCTTCGCTCTCCATGTGTGCAGCACACAGACTAGGCTACATGCTATTTCCAATTAGAGCCCGGCACTCTTTAGAGAATGGGAAATAAATTGATATTTTGGCATGGCGGCTCTGGAGGAGCAGAGGGGAAACTAAATGATCACATCGCATTGTCCACTGTTCGGCCTTGATCAAACTCAGGATGGATAAGTCACACAACCATGTGATGCAACAGAGAGTCCCGGTTTCTCACTTTGTCTTGCTCTTGCTCTGTGTTACACAATATTTTGTTATTGACGGGATTTTGCAGCAGATGTACCAGAATCACAGGTTGTTTTTTTTGCAGTTAATAAATAAAAAAATTGAGGTATTTCTTAGAGTAATAAGTAGTAATGTTTTTACTATTGTCGGATCATTTGTAATATTCCCAAAACATCCCCCAAACGCTGCTGTGTGTATGCTAAAAGAAAGCAAAACATATTTGAACATTTATCTCATCCCACTGAAAAAGCTGCAGTCGCTGCTGCCTCGAGGTTTACACCCCATGGATAATATATTTAAATCAAGCCTCACAGTTTTACAAATATTATTCCCAAACCTTCACAACACAAAAAAAAAAAAAAAAGAATGACATGCAAAATGCTTGTGAAACATAGTATTGTCAGCAGCTGAGAAAATTATAGCATTCAGCCCAAAAGTGGTTTAGTTGTTTTTCAAATTGCTCTCCTGCATTTGTTCAGGTCACACGTCTGTAAGCTGAGAGGAGAGCGTCCTGTGTCACGCTGCAGTCTGACAGATTAATAGCTGCGTGTGCACAGCAGAAATATGTGTTTAAAAATCCCCAAAACAATCTATTTGCTGAATGCCAGTCTCAGTCATTGTTGAATTTGAATGTCATCCTTCACTAACCTGTTTCATCATTTGTTCTCTCTCGCTCGTATCCCCCCCCTTTTTTTTTTTTTCTTGTTTTTGCCCGCAGCAGTTGCTATGGCAACAAGGTATCTGTATCTTCTGACCTGACAGAAACTCTTTCATCTGAGCTGTCTGCTCTGCATCCATAAATCAGAGCGGTCCAGAGGCCGCGGAGGATGATCTGCGAACGGCTTACTTTACTACCTGAGCCCGCTCCAAGTAACACGACAGGAAGGAGCAAGAAAAACAGACTCTGGAGTCATTTTCATTATGCAGGATGGAGGAACTTGCAGAGAGAGAGAGAGAAAGAGAGGGAGGAGAAAAAGCTTTTAAGCTCCACGAACCAACTTTTCCATATTAACAATGATTCGACTGACTACGTGTGAAGTGAAAGGGAGAATTATCACCAACTCGGCAGTTCCACAAAGCTTTTGAGCCTCCTTTAGTTGATTGGTTTGTGACACATTTACTGTACAGTTTAGTCTCGGCGCTCTCATCAGCCTTGTTTCCAGCGGCAGCAGACAGCTGCGTTCAGCAAACAAATACTGATAAACACACTGTAAGCTGTCCATTCAGCACCAAACGGCAGACATAAAAAGTTAGTGACTAGCAAGTAAAGAAAGTTGAACATTTAGCAGGTGATGAACAGAAGCTGTGAGAGATCAGAGAGTGAAGTAGAGTCACTGCACTGAGACACCAGCTTTGTGCCGACACGTGTTGCGGGACGTCACTGCGACTGCTCATGAACTTTGTGGACTAGTTTGTTTAAGACGAGCGCTGTGGAGGCTTTCTGACTGACCTGCAGTCGTGCTAACGGGCCTAATGGCTGCTGTACAGGTGAGCTAGCTGACAGGTGAGCTAGCCACCTAATTACTTTTTAGGTGATGGAAACCAGTTCCAGCTACTTATATTTCTCCCTCAGTTTCTTTCCTTACCCACACACTTCAGATCAGGACTAGTATTAAGATCTGACTGGTCCGTGACGCCAAAATCAATCAATCAATCAATCAATCTATGTTTTGATGTTGTTGTTGTTGTTCTGGTTATTATAGTTGTTTTCACCTGAATCCGGCCGACTGAAATGGGAGTTACTGGAAGCTACTTTTATTGCAAGTAAGTTAAAGTCTGATATAAACACTTAACAACTAAATAAGATAAATAAAAGATAAATAAAATATCAGACAGCAAAGTGAAGTGCATGATGCAGAAGCTTTAAGAGCCAAAAGAGGAAATACTATACAGACTGTTAGTACCTGGAAGAAAAAGTGAAGTGAGTGCAGCAAAACACTTGTGACTTAATTTAACAATAATGTGAAAGGAGTTTGGTTGAAAATACACGACATAATCATAAATTAAAATTGTTTTTTGTTTGTTGCCTTTGCTTATTGCCCTGCAGACTGACTCTATTTCCATTCAGCTTTTGTCCTAATTGCTTTCTTTACATGCCTCTTTCGCTATAAACCGCCTAATTTTCAAGTTTTCCGTGTTTTTCTCGCTCTCTCTCTCTCAGCCGCTTCATTCTGCTCAGATTCTTAATGTGGAAACCTGGAGATTAACTACAGTTCAAGGAAATGGCGGAACCCAGATCGAGTTTTATTCAATTCTTCACGCCCTTTCTACCATCGCACTTGCTCAAATTACCATCTGTGGATGCAAATGCATCTCGGAGACAACAAATAAAACCAACATAAAACATCCACAGAGTCTCAAGTCAACTAAATTGAGCACAATTTGCTTAAATCAGGCTTATAATGTCACTTTCCTGCAAACTTTTGCTCACAGAGAAAGATTCACGAAGCCTTACGGGAGGGAGTTCGACGTAATAATGACTTTTCAAAAAATGTAGTTTAACCTCCATTACGTCATTACAACCTGAACTACCCACACCTCGCATCATGACCATTCATTCTCTGAGAGCCAGGTGGGTGTTCAGGCCATCAGACGTCAGCGAATGCACACACACACACACACACACACACACGATAACTCACTGCTCTCAGTGTGTTTGCTGAAGAAAATGCAGTCTTCACCTCCAGTCGACAGAAACCTCCCTCACATTATTTCCTGCCGACTGCACAGCATTAAGGCAAAGTGACACAAAATAAAACGGAGCGGTCTAACCGAACCAGACTACTTTCGCTGATTTTTTCCTTTTTGTTTGGTGTGACAGGGTTGAAATCATTTTCACTCCCAAATAAAACTGACTGAACCTTTTCGGCGCTGCACAAGGACACATTTTACATTAGCGATGTTTTTAGGAGCCTTCAAGCTAAATTGGCCTGAGGAGTATTAATAAGTACGGCTTGTTTATGAAAACTGAAAAGAAAAGTTATGTGGAATTTCAATGTCGAATGGTAATGGTTCATCCCACGTTTGAACATTTGGACTGAGATGGGGGATTCAGTATCAAGCTCCATTTTTGTAGGATTTTGCCGTTTATAATCCATCCTGTTCAACAGCGAGGGGAAAAAAAAATACAGAAATAATAGTCGGTGACAACTTCTGAGTCACCGTGGGAATGCCTACAGGGAGCTGTCAATCATCATCAAGGTCGCATCTTTGAAAACAAGTCTTCCTCTGTGGCCCTTTGGCTAAAACCTACACACACACACCCACACGCACACAAACACACACTTTACATTTTGGGAGGCTTTCTACTCACCTCTTTTTTTTTCATTTCTTAACACCTTCTAGCCTTTTTGTATTTCTATATTTTACTGTTACATATTTTTTGTCTGTGATGTTCGGTATCTTCTGGGAGTTGTTCTGTGAAGTCTTGTGATTTATCTACTTGACGTTCCCACTTTTCCTTACATGCCTCGTCTACCTCCACTTAACCATGTGCTTTTCCACAATATCGTCACAGAAATGAACAAAACAACCCCCGTAATGAAAGTTACAGCAACACGTATGCACAGGACAGAGACTAAGATGTCCTTCTTGGTGTTGGACTAGTCAACTGGATTGCTTTGTCTTTCGTTGCTTTCACCCCAATCACCAGAGTAAATGTTGGCCATGTACGCTTCTACAAACCAGGTATGTTGAAACTTTTCTTTTCTAGGTTCACTTTCACTGACGACCTTGTTCTGTTCCGTGTTTCGCATTTGTGATGACAAACATGAAACACAAACACGGGCAGGGAAACTCGTCTTCCCGGCAGTGGGGGAGGAGTGTTTGAGCTTCAGAAGGATCCTGACTCGAGTCCCTTATTCAAACAAATGAACAAATTCCATTATGGTGCATTGCAGCCCCTGTTGGCTCCGTCTGCTTCTTAATGGATTTCTTTCTGTGTGAATATTGAAAGTCATGGCATGATGGAGTTTGATCTCTTTGAGCTCAACTCTGACTCAGACACCTACGTCTACCGTTCAATGTCTAACGTGGTTGAACGCTGTTCTGCTGCCAAACTTTTATTCAAGCTGGAGTGTCTGTCTGTCTGTCTGGCTCAGTGGGATCGGCCGAACAATGAGCGACGTAAACAAAGAAGCTGCGGGGCTGCGATTAGGGATCGAGTTCTCTGTGGCATCGAGTTCAGACGAACACAAGCGTCTGCAACTGACCTCAGCGAGCAGGTTTTCAGACGCAGACACAGAAGTCGCGGGGCACCTCCAAGCTGCATCCTTTATCAAAGCGTTTGTGGGCAAATTAAAATTTTGCTCTCGTTTCATCGGCTTCCAGGGTAATGAAAATGATCTGTCAGAGAGATTAATTTCATTTTGATATGATATTTTATGCCCATTAGTCACCATGTAAATTCCAGCTCCCTAATTACTCTGTAATACATCATTATTATACATCGCAAAATGTTACAATTTCGTATCACGGAGGACTCAAATGAACTCTTATTCCTTGGAAACAGTGAAAACTGAATTTATAGGCTAATGATGATAGCTTAAATAAACCGTCCTTAAAGAAATCAATCCATTTGACGGAGGCTATTACAATAAAATAACATACCTAATAATGATTAGTGCATGTAAGGACTTAATCGGCATTATCAAGTCATGAGATCAAAGCCTATATTTTAAAAGCCATCTTATCCGGCTCTATAGGACGGATCAGATGACAATTACAGAAATGTAAAGGAGAAATTGAGCCAGCCAGCCTTTAGAAGTAGCAGAGGAAGGTCAGCCAGTGAATCACTGATGCCTCTGGGGCTTTTGGAAACCAGGAGGATGGAGAGAGACAGAGAGGAGGGTGGCTCGCTGACAGGCTTTGCAAGGATGAATGAGTAAGAGAGGAGGAGGTAGGGGAGAATAAACTGTTCCCAAAAGCAATGAAATGAAGAAGGAGGCAGGGGTGAGGATGGGAGAGGGAGAGAGAGAGAGAGGGAGGGAGAGAGGCGGCACATGTCAAAAGAGAGTTTGGGTAGTTCTGGTAAGTGATAAGAGAGTTTTAGTAAGATGCGCCTGAAGGGCACGGAGACCTGACGGAGAGAGTGGAAAGAGAGCTGGATGGAGACAGACAGAGGGCAGCCCGTGATTCAGCAGGGCAGGGCACATGTCATGTACTTAAATCGCAGAGAGTTCGAGACTGTCATCCCTCCTCCCTCGTTCTGCCCGTCCTTCCTTTCACTCTCAATTTCATTACCCAGGCTAAACTCAAGAATGCCAGATAAATAACCAATCCCACTGCTCTCGACTCGGCCGCTTTAAGGTGAGCTGATCCATCCGGCATGAGAGCCGACTCACACGGGGCAGAGGAGGTTTGGATTAGAGTTGAGACCTCCTAGATGTGGAAGTTCACACTTGGAATTGTGATTTTAATGTAACCACGTTCCGAACTGTTACACCGCCACACTGTATGTTGTTTAATATTCACGAGTCTGGGGATGTGACTGCTGTCTGAGAGAACAACTAAGACGATCTCAGATGTGTAGGTGGAAGTAAAAGTAATTACAACTCTTGAACACATTTCTTTGATTGACATGGGGGAGGTTAAATATATAAAACAACTAGACCTCTGTCAAACCCTTTGTAGAGTTGTGTGTTTAACCCGAGAGCAATCTGATAATAGATAATAACTTTGCTAAAGCTTCCTGGGAAACATCAGATGATACGTCAGGGAGTGAGGCAGACACTAAACGTAACGTGAGTAAAACTTGAAAACGTGACCTCGTCCTGAGTCACATCAGATCAGATTTTTATCAGCAAGGATGGTTGTTCAACATTGACGACAGAAACAGGTTTAGGAGGAGATCATCCAAAGTTTGATCTCTTTCAAAAGTCTTTTTTGTGCTTAAAACTAACCAAACTGCAACCATTTGAAAACATTAGTAATGGTCCAGAAGTCGTTATATGTCCCAATATTCTCTGTGTAGAATAAGTAACCTTTACTATTCAAACCCTGTGAGCCTGAGCCAGCTCCTCCACCCTCTCTGCTCCATTTACACACATTTACATTGTGTGTTAACTCTTGATCTCAACCTTGAACTTTGAGCCATTTCTGCTGACGGTAAAATCTCTCCTTTCACGGGTCAACAAATCCGGTTTAGAGCCGGTCCAAGAAAGCCGGGGCCGGTGAAAGGTAATCTGAGGATAGCTGGAGTTATTTTTATCTCACCAGCTATAAAGAACCAGTGTTCCTCTTAGTCCAGCGCAGTTTAATATGGCCACACAACCCGAGCAGTGATCCTTGATCAGTTCTCTTGTTCTTGGACGTTTAATGACTACGGGCCCTGGAGTGCAGCCACGTCGAGGTGGAGCAAAGGCAAAGCAGCGTACCTGAAAGTACCCTGGACACCAGTCTTCATTCAGGCTGAGCTAAAGGGGCGGAAAGATACATGGTGTGATGAGTTCAGTCTTATAAAGTAAAAAAAGAGAGAGGGGACAGTAGAAACAAGGGCAGGATGGTAACTGTGTTTGGAAAGTAACAGCTCAGTTTAGATGAGTCCACTGTTCTTACCTCGTCTTATAGGGGCTGTTTAATAAGAATATTCTGTTTATTATGCACGCATGTGTTCATATAATTGATGAATGACCTATAAAAGCTTATATTCACTTATAATTAATAATCAAAAGGTGGAATGTTTCACTGTAGCTCTTTTATTATCATTCTCAGGGTTTTAAAATTCCTTTATTCTCTCTTTCATATCACAAACACAGAAGTTTAATCGGGCTTTTATTATCATTAATACATAATTCAAGCCGTCTCTGGCCAACAGAGAGACTTCTGTGTTACGCAACGTGAACTGCAGTTAGTTATATTTCACGCTATCGATGAAACATTAAATCTAGAGAGAAAATATGAATCAAAAGGCGGCGAGAGGATGAGAAGATGAGAGAGTAGATGTGATGGACGGACAGAGAGACGGAGAGGATATCGCTGGACAGCTTTCAACAGAGAGTGTACTCACTTCACTGTCTTCTCATTGATGGACAGCGGCGGTACTCTCGGTTGTCAACTGGTATGGCTTGAGAAAAGGAGCATTAAAAGGCCATTTGGACCGGGCAATTTTAAGTCACTTTGCTCCAGCAGCGCTCCGAGTGGCCCATCACAGAGGTCGGCTGGCCATTAGCACGTTTTCCACCTGAATTCATGGCGAGTTGTCATAATCGGTTAACTCACTTGGGGGCTGGTGTTAGGAGGGCTGTCATTGGATGAGACAGTCGTTCAAATTGGTTAAGTTGTGCGCACACACACACACACACACACACACACACACACACACAGACATAACTCTATGTGTGCAGTTGGTCTGTTAGGTTCCTGGGAAACTACTGGCATAAAGGCTAGAAAAGCTGAAATAAAAACACTCTGTCACAAGGTAGTAATTCAGTTCGGTTCAAGACCGGATCAGATGACGTCTGGGTCCGGACCCGACAGCAGTCTGCCTATCAGTCAAACAAGAGGGACGCACTTTTGGTTATTTTGCTATCAAGGGGGAGGCGGTGACGTCCATCTAAGAAATGCCAACAGAAATTTTAAAAAATGTCACAAGGGAGCAAAAAAAAATCAAGCTCTAGAGAAAGTTCAGCCTTTTCAATCCCAATATTTAATCCTCTCTCGCACGCTCACGTCATTATCCAGGGTTGTTAACTGACACATCAACCGGTCACATCTATCCAACAGCACAGTGACACACCTACTCTGTTAAGTCTATTTTGTTGCTGCTGTCTCTTTAAATAGAATTCTCTCTCTGCCTTTAGTTCATTCATGCTGCTGTTCTGCACCTCCCCGTCACCACCCGCTCTTTTGCAGATTCACCAGCTTAATTTCACCAGCTCATCATTTCATCAGCCGAGTCCTCAGCCGCCACCGCCATCAGTGTCTGAACTCCACTTGGGGATTTTGCTTGCTAAAATCTCCCTACAGAGCCGAAGCACAAAAAGACTTTCTGAGAGAGAGAAAGACTCAAATATCACATATCATCTGCTGAAATAAACACTGTATAATTTGCTTTGTTTCTTGTGATGTTCACAGCACATAAACTTGAACTTCAGGGACACTGTTACTTCCCACATGTAGTTGCCTCTCTATGCAGCAAAATCGAAAAACACATTAAAGTTAATGAAAGTCTCTGTCATTTCAGCGAACTCACAATGTCGGCTATATCGTTAATTATTTTATTTCATTCTGAATTATGCTTTATGGGCAAATATTGACTCCAAGCGACGCCACCAGACCACCAGGCTGCTTCTTTCCTCAGCCTTTGACACTCCTCAACACTGCATCGGGTTATTTTTCCTTTTGTAACACAAAGAAAACTTAGAGGAAGACAATTAAATGAACCTTTCAACCTCCTAAAAAGTTGCACTAGGAAGAATCCTGAGGGAAATTGGGGGGAAACATCATTTCAGCTGATGCAGCAACAGACTACAAGCAGTGTTTCTCTGCTTAGTGATAAATATGTGGACGAAAGGAACAGAGGACACAAGCTCTGAGGATCAGATGGAGAGAAAAGAACAAAAAGTGAGAGAAATCATAGAAAGTGGACAGAGCGAGAGAGAGAAGGGAGTGGAGGACTGTGCGACAGTGAGACCAGGCAGGAGAATTGCCTTTCCTTGTCTCCCACACTTTGCCCAGTTATTAATGACCTGTGACTGCAGGGTGGGTGCAAGCAGCGGGCGCACCAGCCTGCACTGCTCTGAGATAATCTGCATCCCACTGCCATATTCTTCACTAAGCACCAGCTGACAAGACCCATACTTCACTATAAATCGGGCCTTCCAGATCCATTAGCGTCCGTATGTGGCCACGACCAAAAGTCTCGATCGGATGCTTGATGGAAATCAGAACAATAAATGAAGAACTATGTGACGGAGTTAATGTTTTTAATATTCGATACAAATATGTACCATACAGTTTTTAACAAAGCTAAGTCACACAGGAGTGTGTGCCGGATGAATTGCTGCAATCAATATGAGTTCTTCTCTCTCCCGTTTTCTTTTCTGATTGCTTGCTATTCCTGACTATAGGCAAGAGGCAGGAGGAAGGTAAATTGGCCTCAGCAATCAGTATCCATTAAGCGCTATTGAAACAGTCAATTTTGTGTTTGCCACAGAGTTCACCTGCAGAGGGAGGGGTATCATTCTCAAAAGGACAATAAAGCTTCATGCTTTAAAGAAAAAAGAGAACGAAGGAAGCAGAATAGATTCTGTCACAGGCAGAGAACAATATGAAGTAGACAAATGAGCTATTATCGACACCGCTAATGCTGCACAGGAAGCAGCCAGATTTAGCCTCGAGCACAAATCAAATATTTTGAGCGGCGTAAATCTTTTAGCATTCTCAACTCAATTCATTTCATTTCGTTTGATGATAAGCTCACAGAGATGACAGAAATATGATCCACATGTGGCCACATATGCGCAGCCAGCAGCACTTTGTGTGTCAGAGCGTAATCTCGTCCTCACCTTCACTAGCTGCAGCCCGCGGGAGCGGCGGCCGCGATAATGCCGTTCAGTTATACGTCTGTGATTCTTGAAGGCAGTTAAACAGGCTGTGTGCTCTGATGTTCTGTGTCGCCGCGGTGAGCTGGACGGAGACTGAGCGGAGTTTGGAATGCGAGCGGGCCAGGAAGTGCCCAGCTGGTCATTGAGACGCACCTGCAGCTAATTAACCTCTGCCTATACGTGTGTTTCAGGAGAAGCTGACAGGGGAGGGGTATCAGTAGCAAACTGCCAAAGCCCTGTTGTGCACCAGGAGCCTGGAAATGCTGGGTGTAAATGACGCCGCCACTTTAGCTCTGAAAGACTGCAATTAGCCTGTGGACAGGTGAATGGCTCCAAAAAAGGGCTGATGCTGATTCTAGCAGTCTCTCAGCAGTCATGCGGAGCTCCAAAAAATATATGCACAAAGTGAACACACCTTTCTTCATGGGATGCAGTCTGAACCACAGTGAAAGTAAAATGGATATAAAAACACATGTTGGGAACATGAAATTTCCATTGGCCACAGCGCTGCATCACATCGTCTGCCTGCAGAGAAGTCAGTTTGTCATGCAGCAGGCATCAGACAGTGTGTGAAACTTGGCAAGCTCAGGCTGAGAGCTGAACTTTCATGAGAATCTGCCGCCGCCATCTGCAGTAGCAATATTTTACTGTCTACCCATCCTCTCTGTGGCTCTCGCTACCAAAAAAGTACAAGCGTGGAAGTGCAATCAAAACATGGAGAATGTGATTTTGTACCTGTTGGTCTTAGCGTGATTGGACATGTGCAGCACTCTGAGGGTGAAGATCCTGGCAAAGTCACTAGAGCTTCAGCCCAGTCGCTAAAACAGATGTTGGCAGTATATGTTTTTGCAAACTGTGGCTATATTACATGTATTGACGGGGGTGGCAGCTGTGTGTCAGTTTGGGAAAATGGCTGTCAAGAGACCGCTGGTCAAGATGTTTCAACATTTTTTAAGCAGGGAACCAGCAGATATTATCAAGCTGTGTTAGTGGCAAATAAAACCTGGATATGTTTGACGAGACATCCTGAAAATATGCAGCCGGAACTGGGTATGTTTAACAAGATGTCGGGACCATTTCTAGCCATGTTTGTGGCAGCAGGACCCAGGCAGCCAAAACACGTTCACTTCCGAACCCTAACCAGAGGATTGAACTGCCTTTGTCACAACACAAAATTGAACACAGACACATAAAGCTGCAACATGAAGACAAGTTGCCAACATTCATTCTTGCGATTGGGTTGCCTGTTCACATCTTCACTCACGCCAACAAACTAAATTCTGAGAGCCCCAGAATAAGACATGTTTCAGAGGCGTTTCCCGTCTCCACCGCTCCTGATTCTCTCAATTTCAGCATCTGCTCTATGCACCACAGTATGGATCCATTAACCCCTCTCTGTAGTGTATGTATGTATCTGCTGAGCTGCTCTAACACCCTGCTGAGGGGCTCCACCAGCCCCTCCTGTTCCTGCTTTATGTTTCAGTCACGACATTAAAAACTGAAGCCGTTTTTCACAGCAGACATTTTGACTTATCGTGGCAGGAAAACCATGGCATGGAACCATCACTGCAGATAACACAACGCCGTCTCGTTAAGCCATTCTACTGAGCTAACACTTTACGCAATTTGGCCAATAATTGTTATGAAGTACACCGCTGCTTTTGATTGCATCGGCGTGCCCGAAAACATTTAAGTTAAGTTGCTGCTTACGTTTCGTAATCTTGATAAGATAATGCAATATAGAAATAATTTAAGCATTCCGTTGTCAGTGCCATGCTAATGTGAAGCTGGGTAGACTTTAATTTTAACCACATGATTAGAACAGAATATTAGACATTTCTGTTTCATCATTTTACACATCAGGTTTCATTTTTGAAACACAAATCATGAAGCATAAACCCATTTTGTTGGAATATTAAAAGCAGAAAAATACCTTAAATGTCCTTAATGTAAGTTAGGGACACATTCGGTGGCTCCTTTGTTTACTGTTTTTTGTACATGGAAGCTTGGACAACAACATCCGCTGAGGGACGGGATGAATAACAATATTAATGTGTAAGGCTGATTCTTTTCATCTGGTTTCAAAGCGACCTGCTGTCAAATAGAGGCTTCTTTTGTTGTTTTTAATGGGTAGTCTTGCAATTTACTTCACCCCCGACACACACCAATTAAACTCAAAGTAGTCTGTGCCTCTTCAGCTGGAGCTTCACACAAAGCAAGCGATATTATTCCTAACATTTTCTAACAAAATCTTGATCTGGTTTCACTCTGCCCCCGGTGATTGTTAGGCATTAAAGAAACTCACATCTTTCACATCTGAAGAGACAGACTAGTTCAGAACCCCTCTGGCTTTGGTATCGTAAGGATGTCAAGCCAAAGACTTGACAGTTCTTTATCCATATCCTGGTAGGTTGGATTTGCCGTGCCAAAATAAGTCAGTATAAGAAGGAGGGCTGATACCAGAGCTGTTGCTAGAGACATCAAGTACTTCTGAGCGTTAAGCCAGCCCTTTTCCTCCTCGTCTTTCAGATGGTGAGAATTCAACAAGATGCCTCCTGAGACGCTGCTTCTCACTTCCCGACACTGTGTGGGAACGTCAGCGTGGAGGCACAACCGTGCAGAAATACAAATGCAAAAAATGTAGAGCACAGAACCAGCACACGTCTTTGCACACGCACAACTACAAACGTGCACATATGTAAATGTGTCAGTATGACTTGTGGAAGCTGAACTAATGTCTACCAACCATGACAAAAGTTATTTTAAATCAACATTTATTATCCTTTTGTGTAATATTTCAAAATGTTATGGGTAAATTTTGTTATTGAAGTTATATGACGAACTTTGAAAGATAGCAAAGCACCGATCTCTCGATGGATCCGAAAGGGTGCAGAGATTTCACACAAATGTATTTCAAGTCTTTCAGGTCTGAATGCTGCCAACAAACAACCACATAATCTATCTGAGCCTGTATTTATCCATGACTTTGCTAAATGATAAAGCAATATGCAAATGCAGTGACATTCATGCGTCTGATTGATTCCCAAATCGTCTAAAGGTTCAGGGTCATTTACAGAGCTCAGATATGTTCACTGGTCTGCCCAAGGACACTTAATTCATACCATGGACGTTCACACCAAGGATTTCCTATAATGTAATAATATGATTGATATTTTGTTGTGTGCATTGCTGCACTGCTCAAGCAAAACATGTTAGCATTTGTACAGTTGTGTATCGCATGCTTAGTAGAGCATTGTTGTAACAACCCAAGGTGACTTGCATTGCCTTTGCCTCAACAGTTGGCTGGAGATAAAAAACATAAAGCTTTAAGCAATCACACATTTTTTTATGCTAGCTTTATATCACAGTGATCCAAACGAGCATACAACCTGAAGTCTCGGGCTGTATTCTCTGGGAAATTGGACTTGCATGATTACTGCAATGTTATCATCTGTGCTGCACACAAACCTGCCAAGCATGAAATCAGATCTCATAAAGATAGTGTGAATTAAATTTGTCTTCAGATTTAAATCTCTAAATCTCGCCCTGTGTGTCTACGGGGTGTGATACGATGCATGTACTGTACTGTAGATGAGGATATGCTGATTCTAGACTCTTTCCTCGCAGCACTGCAAAACTAGACTGCGGCCTTTGATTCCGGGGGCTTGAGCAGATTTTTTTTTTTCCAATGTGTTCAAGACAATGATTGCGGAAGGGCTGCGTCGATGATAAAAGTAGTAAAGAAAGAGATGGAGGTAGAGCAGAAAGGAGAGGGAACGCTATTCAAAGAGAATACATTTAGCTCCTGAATACTGTATTACCCTGTGAAGGTTCCTGAGAATGGGTAGTGCCAATCAGCAAACCTCCCAGTTTGAACAACAAAAGATGTCTCGACAACAAAAAGCAGCTTGAACTGCCTTTCTTCCTCTGACATACTGTATGTAAGGATGACAACAAAAAGCCTTTGTTACTGTCTGACAGACTAAGAGGAAACCTAAACAAATCTTTGATCTCAAACACACCCCATCAAGTGAGATGGGTGACGAACTGTGTGTGTGGAGCTCTGTAAGCATTTTGACAACTAAATGTATGAGTCATGCGCGAGCCCCGAGATATTGTGCTCTGGTCTGAAGTTAGCTTTTACATGTGAGAGTTTTAAAGCTTTTTGTTTTCGACCTGGTTAGCTCTGAGCAACGACACAGCCTGTTTCAGTGTCTGTTCACACATTGAGCACCTCAAACCTTTCTTGATTCAAATGTTTTGACCGTCAGCTCTGTCGTTTATCTGATTAAAACCTTAAAGTTGAAAGTTACTTGTGTCTTTGCATCTTGCAAAAGCCATGTACTGGCAACCTCCCCTTTGTCCTTAGGATGCCGCTGGATGAGGACACCAACTTACACCTGTCCAGCTTCTTTGTCTTGAATTATTCAACCTGTGAGATCCTTCTCATACCGTATTCAAAACAAAAGGTTTGTAAGAGCAGCCTGGTCTGTCGAATCAATAAAACCATTGTGAGGTGGCTATAAATCAATAAATGATTTGTCTACGTTAGTCTGAAATCCTTTTGTTTTTGAATATAAATAATCAGTTTTCCTTCTTTGTCCACTGAATGTGACTTTAAGGTCTTTCAAAAACGCTTCACTGAATGAAATATTCAAACGTATGACTTATTCTATTTAATATCTGCAGTGGTCCATCAAATAGAATCATTGGAGACCTTGTATGTGTCATTTTATACAGTTTTCCCCCAAGTTTAGCCTGACATATGTGGTGTCTCTGGCACTAGAATCTACAATAAAGCTTTTGGATGAACAACACAAAGAACCTGTTTCTAAGTGACTTGCTTTCCACAGTATAGATTACTTAAAAATGATGGTAGAGTGTTATTTGCTTTAGCATATTTAAGTGTTTCCTGTAGTTAAGGGAAAGTTAGGGAGGGATTACAATTGGAACACGATGGAACAACTCAGCATCCCAAAAGACAGAGGCTGGTTTGTTGATAAGGAATACAGTACCAAGGTGGTTTTCTAGCTTGGGTTTGGCACCTTGCGGGGCCGTGTCAGCAAAAAGGACCTCCAGCTGCATGGCTGCGAGCTAACTACCTAACGGAAGCTTCATTAACAACATTTACTGGTTACTTAAGCAAGAAAGCTACCAGTAATTGTCCATCAGGAATCTCCATAAATCAACTCGGTACTGTAACTGGCCTCAAGTCATTACGTCCAGTACAGTCCCGGTCCGAAGGTTTTTGTTTAGAGGCTGCTGATGAGAAAAAGTTAGCAGTTTCTTTTCTGCAAAAAGTAAAGCTGTCTGTCTATTGATGAGGCAGAGCAGCATGAAGGTGTCAGACACAACATACAGGATGATCCAGATTCAATCAAATCAGTGAATTAGGTTATGATGTTTGGATTTTCATAAAATGTATAAAGTTATTTCTTGTACAAACTACAGAGTTGTGTTTTTGCACAGCTTATAAAGTTGTCGTCCTCAATATTTTTGTGTTGTTTTCAGGAGACTCTAAAATACCATCAAAACTACCAACAAACTTCTTGCCAATGCTGGGTCTGATACTTGCTCGTAGGTAAGATATTGGTATTTTTTTGTCACATTTGAAGTTTTAATTACCCACCTAGCATCGGTTATTGGAGCACCTGTCTAGCACATTAGTATAACGAGGGGGGTGGTTGGTTGAATTTAGTTATTTTAACCTACACCATCTTTTCCTTCACCTTATGAAGTAGTTTTGGTGCCATAACCTGACACTACAGGTAGAGCATCATAGTTTCAAGCTTTAGACCACTGACCAGGCTGCCTCAGTTGACAGGTTGGGATTGAGAACTTGTCGATCATTGTGAGCTGTACATCTTCAGGTTGTGGAGAGATCTTAAAGCTTTTCCTCTCAGAACTCGTGATAGACAGTTTCCACTAGTTGCTGCCTCATTTTGTAGTATTTTTTATATTTCTATATTTTGTTTTTTTTCTCCTTCCTCCCTCTTGAGTTTGTCTGTTAAATGTTTTACATGCAGTAACTCTGTCTGGCAGTCATTCATGTCTCACGTTTCATTATTGATCTTGGAGCCTTTTATTTAGTACCATAGCGTGGTTTCAAATGCCTTATTTTTTAAACCATGTTCTAAATAATTCAAACTGCAGTGCTGCTTGTTATGTTTAGAAGACAAGCGTGTCTCTGTCTCTCTCTCCGTCTGTCTTGTAACTCACTGAGTTTGTAAAGTTGCTGGAGTCATGACTCTCCCTTCGTCCTCTGGGACCCTGAGACAGTGTGATAGCCTAACCCAGAAGATGCCTCCACTTTCATCCAGCATCTCTCCTCCTCGCTTGCGCCCTTCGCGTCCTTCCCTTCCTTCGAGACTGCAGTGTGCCAGAGGTCCTTGGCATCATTTGTCTGCCCTGCTGGTGAACCTTTTTTAGCTGGCACCATTCAAACCTCGGCCCATCTGAGGCCTGTGCCACTTAGTGTTAGGAGATGAGTTGGACAGAGAACTGTAGGCTTGGGAGAAGGGATGAGGTCTGACGCTTGGACAAGATGCGTGTCGAGGAAAGGATGGCACGGAGGAGGTTAGCAAGAGACAGATGGGGGCGAGAGGGGGCCGTCAGTAGGGAAATTTGGAAGAGGGAACGAGGATGTCAACACTGAGGCAAGCTCGAACACGAGACACAAAGGTAACCCGGGAAATTAGGATTTGATGAGCTGCGAGCAAAGGAGTCAAAGAGTGATGCTGTGACAAGATTATCTGAGGGGTGAGGAAAGAAGAGGGTGGCCACAATCTGCCACTCTTCTTTTCCAATTTTGCACTTACCAACTTTTTGAAGCAGGAAGAAGTAAAATGGGAAGAAAAGGAAGAAAGACAAAGGTGGTGTTACTAAAGAAAAAAAAAATAAATCCATAGGCTATATGTCATTGTATGTGTAGCAGAGAACAGAAACAGGGACCTGTCAGGAATAAAGAGGGTAGCAGAGAGAGGGATCGAAGCCAGTGAGAAGAATGACCTATAAGGAGGCTGATCAATCCCGACCATCAGGAAATGAATTGAGGATAGAGATTCGGCAGAGAGTTGGACAAAGTGGCAGAGAAAAGATGAATGAGATCAGAACTGAATGGGGGAAAGTGGTGCGAGCTAAAGCTGATACAAACAGAACGGGTTCAGGGGTTCAGCCGCAAGCCAAAAAGTGACTTTACGGTTTACTTCACCCCCTCCTCCCCTCCATTCCTCAGTGATGCCTTGGCAACTTCCAGACAATTTATATGTAAATTCACCTGAAAGAGTCAAGGATTATTAGATTAATAATAAGTATGTCATTTAGGCGAGAAAACCAATTTGAAGTTATGCTTGAGATTGGTTTGTGAGAGAACAACTTTGTTTCTTGTTGACAAACCTCAATTCTCTTCACCCCTTTAAGGTGTTCCAAGCAGATCCTTGAGCCTCAATTTATAAAACACAAGGAGGATTTGCATGGGACTAGGAAGAGTCCTGGAGTGATTTAGAAATTACCTCCCCGACTCCATGTTTCATGCAGGGCAAGAGATAAGCAAAGTCTGTGTTTGTATCTAATTCACTGAAATCTCCCCCGGATATGATGTCAAGGCTCCGCCTGACACAGAAGTTTCAGAAGCAAAGTCTACTTTCTGCATGTGTTATAAGCATTAATACACATTGGCAGCTCATTTAAATCAAAAGGCAGATCCTTTGTGGCTGTACAGTTAGATCACAACCTTTTGTTGCTACCGAGCTGCTCTGTCATCGGTGTAAAAACATAATTATAGCCAATCTTAGAGTAAACTTTGACTGCTGTTAGACATATTATGAGCTGCGTTCAAATTTCATACTCACTCCATTGTCTGTCAACAGAAAACGAATGCCCCTAAAATCACAGAGATGCTGATTCGCACATGCATCTTTTCACATTTGTAACTCTACAATATTGCTGAAATGAGGACACAAAATATTTTTTTTCTCAGGCTATAATTTCATGGAAGTTTCCAAGAAAGAGCTGGATATACTTTGTCATGTTGGGTCAATCAACTGGTTTGGTACCCGTCCGTTAAATGAACCTTCCTCTGAATTTACAGTTACGTTCAGTATTCTTTCTTTGGAATTGATGGTATCCATAAAATATCATACACTGGGAAACTATCAAAGGAATGCTTTGCCACAAATTAATTTTCTCAAAGGCAGCATCTTGGATCGCTTTGGATCAATTCTTAAAACTTATTAAAAAAAAAAAAAAAAAAAAAAATCAAACATAGAGCTTGTTCTGACACTTTTTCATACCGCGACTTTCTCACGCGAGATTATGCGCGAGGTTTTGACCGGTCCGGATGTGCATTGTATTAATATGTAATGAGGCGCGCGTTGATTGGCCGCAGGAAGGACAGAGCCGGAATGGGGGGCGAGCCTGCATGCACACAGACTCCAAAACATAAACAGCCCCCTGTCATGGCGCACACACTAAATGACGAACCTTACGGAATTCAGGCATTTATGTACGAGCCGGAGTCGGAACCTGAACGGGAGAGTGAAGAGGCAGAGACGGTGGAAGAGACACGTTTACAGCAGGATGTCTCTGAATGGTAAATTCTTTTTTTTTCCTTTCTTACTTTTCACACTCGTGTTTTACATGTAAGACCTGAGTTTTAATGCTGGCGGTGACGATGTATGGCGTGAAAATGACACAGATCTAAAAGGCAGATTACACCGGTGTGTACTTTCACAGGAAAAGGTGGAGAGGTTACAGGCTTGAAGCCCGCCCACCCGTGTCCACAGCTCAAAACTGAGTTTCAACATTTGTAACTGAACTGAACACTGGATTTTTGATGAGACTTTGGGACAATTCCAATCCATGTTCGGTGACAGACAATAGTTAGTGTTGGCATAGAAAATTTAACCCGAAGATATAAAAAAAAATTGCCCAAGTGTCTCGTATCTTGCTAACATTAACGCTGGCAGTTGGGTTGATTAAATGTTGAGATGATAAAACTTCTGGCTGATGTTGACTCAGCAGGTCAAAGCTCTGAAGGAATTAAAGTTCCACAGAGAAGATATAGGAGCTCTTAAACATGTTCAACAGATATAAGAGGGACGCAATTAACAACTATTTCCACATGACATTTGACAAATTGTTGGAGTGATGATGATGGTAACAGTTCTTAGCCACCAATACGTTCGGGTCAGCAGGTTTGGTGTACAAACAAAGCGATGGGTGTCACTTCAGTGAACACAAATGTTGTTCTAACAAGGACAATTACCCTAATACTTGCTTGGAATTAAAAACCTCATTACCGAGACTTAATTAATGATCTGGAAAGTAAAGGATATTAACAAAGAGCAAATGATAACGGTGTTGTTGCATTTGCCACTTTTAATATACGTGTCTCATTTATGGCACATTTAGTCCCTGCAATCAAGCTTAGCGTTTCATTTATTTCATTAATAATCAGTGAGTTGGATTTCATAATGTTAACACAGAGGGGGATTTTTGACATTGGACAATTATGAGGTAAAAACCAAAAAGTCCTTTTACAGGAAATAGTGCTATTGCAACATGTTCCTTGTTAGTGCCCCAGTGACAAGGTTGCATATTTTCTGCAATGAGCTGAGAGGAAATGAGAAATTAATACAGCATAGATAGCGAGCATTAAAGAGAATTTGCTTTCCTCCCTCAGCTAAATGACAATGAGTCGACTGTGTGGTCGGGAGATAAAGAAATGAGATAGGTGACATTAGAGTGAGTAGAGTATTTCAGGTAGCAGGGGATAAAAGAGGAAACAAAAAGGTAATACAAGGAGAAATTATGAAATAAAAGTGGAGGGGGAGAATATAAAAGAAGACAGGAACAAAGCTGCTGCTGAAATGCTGTGAAAACATAATCATAACTTAAACATTAAAAGAGAACTTGAAGACTGTTTTTTTTCCAAAAGTATTATGCAATACTTTCAGCTTCCTTGCTTTATGTTCACTGTTTTCATTTGTAAAAAAATGACATCACCGTATAATAATCTGCAACAGTTCTGTTTCACAGTGTGTATCAGTGCATGTAACAGTCATTGGTTTTCAGAAATAGACCCACATCCCTGCTGTTTTAATCAGGGACTGAGTCTCACCTGGTGAATGCAATTAGTTTAACCGCATTTATCTCGATAATTAAAAAAAAAAAAAGAGCAAAACTCTGGTCTCTGAGGATCTGCATTAAAATCCATTGATGTGAGATATGCATACTGGACAAGTAGATGCAACATGCACAAAGAAAGGAAACATTTGGAGCGCTAATAAAAAACTAAGATAAAAAAGAGAAGAAACAAACCTGCATTTCTAAAGAAATACAACAGATATTTCAAGGGGGATCTGCAGCGAGAAAAATTTCTCGGTATGAAAACATTTGCTGCTGATTTGAGTTCTCCTGGAATTGCCACTAAGCTAATATTATAAATTAGTCTTGTAGGATGTTTGCGTAGCAGAGTTGAGGACTTGGTAGCTTGGAAACGTACAGTACAGCAAACACTGATGTATGAAAGCTTAATTTTTTCCCCGGTGCATTATTAATGTGCATCAGCACTCTAAGAGTAAAAGTTCATCCAGTTGAACTCAGAAATACGACCTTCTTTGTTTTACCTCATGTTTCTCTCCATAAGTTCAGATTTGATTGATGGTCTACCGATAGATGTTAAAATATACAGCAACAAACTAAACTAATGTGGAATCTTACTTGGGTCAGAAAGGATGGAGTCTGTCTTGGGCAGAAACTGGTCACAGCGGATTCCCTGGTAGCCTTCTCGACACCTGGTGGAGAAACAAGACATCAGTTAACGAGGGAATGAATTTGAAGACAACTGAAGTAAACTTCCTCCACATGTTCAGAGACAAATGTAGGTGAGGCTCAGTCCTCCTGAAAGAAAGTGCAAAGTAAGGCAAGCTGACAGGGAAATATGAAACCATGAGGTGATCTTTACCAAATCATTTTCTTGAAGAGGACATCTGTCCTTTCAGCACAAATCCCCGAATTAGGGCTGCAGCAGAAAAAGGAACTTCCAATCCCTATTAAGTGAGACCCCTGTGACCTTTCTCTGTGTGAAGCTAAATGAGCTTCAGGTTAAAATGAAATCTTCACAGAACACATCCGAGGATGAATCAAAATGTACAACTCTCCAGCATAAAAAAGTAAGCAGTGAGAGCTGCGACCTAAATCTGCTGTGATTGTATTTTTTGTTCCCTCCTCGGTGCTCTTAACCCCTACGAGCCAGCGAGAGAAAGAAGTCCTGATGAAGAGTGCTCAATTAATCCAAGACACATTCAGTGGCTTTTTGGATAGTCCTCAAACTTTACAGAAACTGTTGAATTTGATTGGCACATTTGCGAGAGCGCCATTTGAGAGGCAATGATCATTAAGCAGCTAATGAATTCTGAAAT
The DNA here is from genome assembly GCF_900880675.1 of Sparus aurata. Lineage (NCBI taxonomy): Eukaryota > Metazoa > Chordata > Actinopteri > Spariformes > Sparidae > Sparus > Sparus aurata. Next base: position 29,037,084 of record NC_044201.1, read on the forward strand.
GTGCTCAGGCTGTTCTTCAGCTAATGCCCTAGGAAAAAAGCTTTTGCATTACGAGGATGTGTTTTTAATTAATTTCAGCTCAATAAATATATCCTTATCAACATATTTAAGTGTAAGCGTGTCTTGCGGAGCACAGATACAGCATGGAGGCTTAAATGCCAGTATGCAGTGTGAGGCCTAATTGGATGCCTCGCTCGGTGTCGATATCAATCTTTGCCTCCGGCCATTTGTACCTTGCCCGCTGCTGAGTTCCTCTTGAGGAAAATGTGAGTCTCATACATGCAAATGGAACAGAAACTTCTGCGGCAGAGGTAGTTTGTGCTGCCTCTCCAGATCAGACCGTATCTATTCAATCTATCATTCGGTCACTTTCTCGACTATTCTGTTTCACTAAGTCTCAGTTTCCTTTCTCTTCTACCCAGCCCACATCCAAATTCCTCCCGTTTACCCCCATGGCTTTGTTCCATTGACACTCCTGGAATTAATCTCTATCTGCTCTGACACGTTGACAGCGGAGCAAGTCGACATATTCTAGCGGGCCGTGCTTTTGGAAGCACCCAGCTGAGATAAACATCTACGTCCACGCAGACAAAACACCAAAAGCTTTGCATGGCCGTCGAGCTTCCCGACAAATGTAGTGTGACATATCATAGATTTAACTCCATGCAGAATGACAATCGCTGCCTGCTTTGTGTCTTTTATCTAAGGTGGGTGATTTTTAATTATTAAATGAGCTGCAGTGGGCGGGGGGGGGAAGATGCATATGACTGTGCAAGCCAGTGATTTTGCTGTTGAGAGGGACGCATGTGTGTGAGAGTCTGTGACGTAAACAAAAAGTGACAGTGAAGATTTTGTTATCAACTTAAACTGAAGCGTTGAATTGAAGAGCGCGCCGTGTGCATAATGCAAAACACTGGATTTTTGAGTGTGTTTTGGTGCGAAGTATTGTCCCACATTGCAATGCACAGAGGAGATGACGGATGTGCTCACAGCTGCAGCATATTAAAATAAATTGCGGCGCTGAGACAGATCCAGAAATATAGTAAAACAAACAAAGTAAGTGCATCTTTGCAAACACATGTTCTGCTAAGTTTTATCGGCAGTGACATTTGCAATCTGACTGACATTGACACACACACTGTATTGCTTCTTTTCCTGTAAAATAACAAAAACAGTACACGATGACAATGAGTATTTCTACTTGCAGTGAGTATACCACAAGCCAGCTTAAGTTGACTGTATACACTCATTTTCTGTATGAAAGGCTGCGTATATACCAAAAAATAAAGAATACAAGTGGAGGACTGGTCTGTTTTTACACTTGGATCTCTGGGACACGTGCACACCACTTGTGCATTGCTCTCACACATGGTGTAGCCAGCTTCATTGATTACAGTGGAAGGGCAGTGATGCATCGACTGCTCCTCAAATGATCTGCGTACATCACGTGTTTCACCGCGGTGCCACGACTGAAAATGAAAACCTGTGAACACATGTTGTTCCTCCTTTATATGAAATATCAACATGTCTTCTCTTCCTCCATGAAGACAGTTGATTGTGTCTCTGTCAGGGCAAATGAGGGAACTTGAATTGAACACAATGGACATTTGTTGTCGCTAAAGTTAACAGTAGCTCCTTTTAAATAGAAAAGGTGGCACATTTGAATATTCCTTCTTTTCCAAAAACCCGCCACTGGGTTAGGTGTAAACATGTGACGTGGCGTGAAGCAGGAAGTTCAGTGTGAACAGTGAAGCGGGTAAAATTTGTCTTCAAAATAAGAGCTTTACATTGCACCCCTTTGGAGTTTAGAACTGGATTCTTAGCGGGGGGCTTTTAATTTGAAAGTAGCGACCGTTCCTAGCTTGCGGACACAACAACAAGCTAACACAAGCTACAGAGACCGAGGAGACGCTAGCATCTCCTGGATCTCACCGGCTGTCCAGTTGCTCATCTTAATGTCCGTGGATGAAGTGATGGACTGACTGCTGTGATCAGCTGTTTCCTGGTTTTAAAACAGTGCAGGTCATCGACACCTCCGCCCATCTCACGCAATTGCCGGCACATAGACGGCACGGGTTTACATAGCAATGGAGGTGGAAATAAGTGTACCCTCCGAGGTCTCAAACTGGCGGACCAAAACAGACCCCCAATTTACCGCCTTCTGTCTAAATCTGCAGACCTAGCTGCAAAAAGGACGGCCATATTGGCGGCTTGCTGCCCAGTATAAAAACTGCTAAACTGCTACACCTCAGCACTCAGTTCAAATGTCTGCTGTGGAAAGCTTTCAGTACGTTTACAACCGTTCTGCAGCTAGAGTGGAACTACAAGCGAATATTAATGAGCGTTCATTGATAACCTGACACGACTTAGTCACTCAAATGCAATGGAACGCAAATTGGATCTCAGAGCCAACTTTCGACATCGTTTTCAGTCGAGTAACCCGAGAGCCCATTTTCATTTTCTCAAGTGTGTGGTTTAGATAAACAACTGCGCGACGCACTCACTAAATGTACCTCAGCTCCTTTCAGTCACATTCATCACACCGTATCACCTCGCTGCTGTACAGAAGCCTCCACAGTGTCATCATCTCTCACAGCATCCGTACTGCTGGCTGTCCTTCAAGTTTGTTGTTCTCAGCTTTTACTGTTTCCATGTCTGATGCCAAATATGTGTTGTGTGGGAGCAGGAGAACAAAACACATACAAACAAAACAGCCGCCTTGTTCTGAAGACACGATCGGAGTCAAAACTCTCGTCAGTCTTCAGGTTCCTTTTTCAGATGTTTTAATTCAGCATCAAAGTCCGACGGGTCACGTACGGACCCTTCTCTGCGATAAATGTGTAGTCATTTAACAGCTTTCCCGTGACACTGTGACCTGAGCTGACTAAACTTCGACAGGGGGAGACCTTTGTAGCACCAAGTGGAGGAGAAGAAGATAATTAAAAGAATGAAGGCTTAACGTGGTGACATTGTCTGTGTGTCTTGCTCATTAGGGGGGACTGTGGCAGTGAGGAGCACACGGCTAAACTGAACTGTGGCAACGCGAAATACTTCAAGGCAACGGGGATCACAATTCAATTATGCACAAACGCGAGGACACACTGCTCTTGTTGTGTGGCCGTGGGTGACACGGAAACTGCTGTAATATCCTCCTTTATCAGGTCTAGCACTGTGCGGTATATACAGCCGCATCCTCCCAAAAAAAAAAGCTCCTTTTCTTTTGCCTGCGTGTTTCCGGCTGAGATCAAAACACTTCAGAATGTGCTCGAGACAGCTCCGAGGAGAGAATCCAAGAATGGATGAGAGACAGTCGGAGGGTATTGAAGAGTTGCATGCATTCTAATTAGCACCACAGTCATTAATTAAAAGAAAATAGGAAGAGGCCGCATGCATGCGTGTGAGTGAGCACGCGTACGTGTGAATCTCTCGCCGTTGCACAAAGCAGCGCGGGGCATGGGATAAATATAAACACGCTGCCTGGAGGATGATGAATTCCTGCAAATGGAAGTGTGAAAAGGCGCTGGTGCACACAGACACACATACATATGCATCACAATATGTGGAGGGAAAGAGCAGATCCATGACAGCGGTAGAACATGGCGTTTTTATCCTGTAATGTAAACTTCATAATATTTAATTTAGTGATATTTTGACCCACTTTTAGTGTTTACGTGCACACGGTGGTTCAGAATGTTACAACTGGTTCAGATCACAATCATGAAATATCATCAACCATCACCAATCATATACCATGTAAACTGCAATGGCATTCAGAAGAGTGTATACCTCCGCCAAGGCCCCGCCGTCTCCGTTACCCGCAACTGTACTCGCTCAGATCTCGGTCACCTAACCCTATATAACCGTTTGTATCATATTTAATACATATGTTTCTGAGACCTCTATCTTATCAACATAATCAATACTTTCCTTAAAAACCTGTTGTATATCACCTGATACATGTATTCTGCCCACTAGTGGATAATCATCCCACTGCAGGCAGTGGAAGGACTTTTTTGGAGTTTTTCAAAATGGCCGCTGTCATTAAATCGTTCACACACTTTTGGCAGGAAAATCTTTGCTAAATTTCAAGAAGTTACAGTAAGAATAACATTTATATTGTTACTCATTGTTTCAAGAAAATATGTTCTGTATTGAATCAATGCATAATTTCTTAATGATTCATTCTTTATTTTACAGTTAAACCGTGTTAACAATGTGTGTATCAAATTCGATACTGCAGGTATATATGGTTCTTTATCCCTGAATGGTCATGACACATTTTTGTAATGTAATCTACATCAAACCTACCACAATGCAAACACACAGTATTTTGCAAGCACTGCACCAGCAATCACCTCTCACATGTCTACTGTGAAGGTGTAAGGTGCATCTTTGCCTGAACAAGGACAGAAACTGTTTTTGTGCCGACCACAAAGTGAAAGAAACAGGCTGTGAAAAGTTTTATGTATTAAAAAAACAATGAGAGAAACTGCCTGAAATGTAATTTATTTTCAGAATGTTATTTGCATAATTTGTTTTGTATCTAAAATCAACATTGTTGTGAGCAAAAAGTTGCCAAAATGCCCAATGTATCAAATGTGATACAAAAAATATCTCATAAACAAAATGATATGGCAATTTTTTTTAACTGATTGTGTTAAAAATGTTTTATAAACATCTCACATCCAAAACATTAGAATTTTCTGGCAATTGTTTGATGTGTCAGGCTTTACATGCCACATTTTTCGATGTGATATTCCTTCTTGGCTGAGCCCAGTCCTCTGTCACACTGTTGTAGACCACTGTTCAGTATTATCCCAGTGACAAATCAACCAACAAAGATGTGGACACGGATGAAAACATTACCTATTTGGCAGAGGTAGTAACCATCACTCATTTTCCAGAATTGTTAAGGTAAGATTGTAGCTGTAGTTGCATCCATGACTCACACATCATGTCCAGATTGTTTCTCTAAAAAATATCATATTCAAACTGGAGCAGAAAAAATATCTTTTTTAAGAAACAGGCAAGAAAAACAAGAGCCCACATGTGGATTTTTCTTTGCCTTTTTTTGTTTTAGCCTTGCTCTCTTTCTCGGGACATTACACAGTAACACTCACACTTTGAAACTGCACAGCGGCACTGCAGCAGCTCCAGTTGAGGTTACAAGTGCTTTGCTAAAGGGCGCCTCAGGGATTTCTCCTGCAAATGCCGGATTTGAACTTTCTTTAGACTGCAAATTATGCATGCTACAATCTCTAACTTGCAAAGCATTGTTGAAAGTTTGATGACATGTCTGATAAATCTTGTACACTGGTTAAAACTTCTCACACTATTTATATTACATATTCGTTGGACATCTTGGAACGAGAAGAACTGACAGAAGTCATCGATTGGACACTGTGCCCCCGTCACATGTCATTTTCAGAGTTTTTCCACAACCGAGAACCTGAAAACTGGCAGATGAAGATATATTTGTGAAATGTTCTTGTCTGGAATGTGGTTGTTTTTTTATTACTCTTCCTCTGTTGATACAAGACAAGAAGAATGCATTGTGTCCGCTGATTCCCCTCTTAGATACTAAAGATGTGTGACAAATAAAATAATGAGGTGATTTGCAGTGTCAGACATCAACAGAAATATTGGAGATACAAACAATCGCTTCTCTCTCCTTGGCAGGGTGGCCATTTAGACCAATTCAGTACAGTGCAGCCACACAGCAGCGCCTGGCTCAATGCTCTATTAAAAGGAAATATGCCATAGTGTATTGGTCAGACTGTGACAGGTTCCTTCAATGATCTTCACATTGTGGGCCATTTTCTCAGCATGAAATTCATTTTCGAGGCCGATACACTCCCGGTAAACTGGCCAACAAATAACAGGAAATATCCGCGGAAAAGTGTTGTTTCTGTCACGGTTGGAGCCTGACCTCACAACAGTCTGCTGAGTGAGGAATCCACTGAGTTAAAACCACAAAGGCAGCCACGTATCTTTGAAATTAAAATGGTTCATGCATCCCAATCTTAATTTGGAAGCTTCAGCATTTTTGCATAATGTTTGTTTATTCCTATCTGCGATCTTCAGATTACCCTAAAGAGTAATTAAATGTTTCAAGAGTGGAACTATTTCCACAATCCTCTCCTCACATGCATTAAAGCAGACATAAGAATGATCTAATATGCGTCCGACGTCATATAATTACCACATTAAAATGAAACCAATTCCTTCCTGATACGTTCGCATTCGTACGTGTTGTTGGCTACGTACCATATTGACATTTCGACAGAACATGTCATGGCAACCCCATCACATTCATAACCAGTCTGACCAATGCACAGAGGCATATTGTCTTTTAATAGAGCATTGAGCCAGGCGCTGCTGTGTGGCTGCACTGTACTGAATTGGTCTAAATGGCCACCCTGCCAAGGAGAGAGAAGCAGTTGTTCTGTATCTTCAATATTTCTTTGGATGTTAGACACTGCAAATCACCTCGTTATTTTATCCGTCACACATCTTTAGTTCAAGACTGCACTTTAACACGTTTTAAGTGCGAAACCGATGGAAAACTTTAATGAGACCTCGAGATCAATTCAAGCCGCGAATGTGGCGACAAAAACAGGTTTTTTTAAAGCCACAGCAAGAGTTTTTGTCTCTAAACCTAACGAGACCATGTGCACATTGTGACAAGACAGAAACTGAAAATGGAACCTAAGGAAACATAAAGTGCCAACATATTGTTGTTTTGCAGGAGCACATACATTGCCAGCATGTATTCTGACAATTGGTTTGAATATATATATAGAATATATAAAAACACTTGTGTATGGAGATTATTGGACCATGATTGGCTTCCATACTGTTGGTGTTGCGTCTTAAAATCTTACTAAGCGCGGACAGAATTTTTGATTTACAAAGACCCTGTCATTGGTAAATTCATTCACACGCTCAAAGAATTCTTCACTAAGTTTTGCGCGCAATGAAAATGAAATGACTGAAAAACCAAAACACGGGGCCTCATGTGCAACCGGCAGGAGCAGGTGTAACAGATATTGTTTCATTGTGTTTGCTGTAATTAGGTTTTCAGACGGGATGATGAAGAAGAAAACTGTTTGTTACTCGGGATACTCAATGAAATCATATCGTTTGATGTATCAAATCCTAATGTAATCCAATACGTCTTTTAGGCTTAAACAGCAACTTGCTGCTCGGAGGTTTGTTTAATCAGACCTGCAGACGACCAAATACAATTGACAGCCCAGACTTCAAAGGAAGCCTGAGATGATTACTTTTCTACTTTAATGACATTACATATCTCTCACCCGTATGTGTGTTTCCAATCACGCCTCCATTTTTTTTGATGGGACAGAAAATTGAAATGAAAATCTAGCTTTGCTGGGTATCAAGGGAAGTCGTTCCCAGACAGGGTGATTGAAATGCATCTGGGGCGCCGCGTCGCAGCCTGACATGTTTATGAGAGATAAGCAGGGTGTGAACCCGTGCACACATTGTATGTGTTGTTATGCAGGTGTTAAAATGTGCATATGTGTTTGTATGTCTGTGTTTCACATGTAGACCAACAAAAAAAGAGAGTGGACTATCTGGGAAGTATTTGAATATATACATAACCAAGTGTGTGCGTGTTCTTGGTACAATTCAATGAAATAAAATAAATAAATAAATAAATAAATATTAGAATACTTCTTATCTCTGGAGAACAGTATTCCTTTATCATATAGCCTGCAGCAGAGAGATGAGACGGAACAAGAAGACAGGGCGCAAGCAGGCGACTTTGAAAAGGTCCCTGCTCGGACACGGAGCGTGGACATTGCAGTTTCTGGTCAGCGCCTCAACCCTTAAGCCAGCGTGCCCCGACAAGACAAGTTAATTGGCAGAGTGGACGGCTCAACGCGATGGCTCTGCCGGCCGTGCTGTGTGGCCGGAAAGCATAACAGATTATTCCGACTTCTAGTATGCAATCAATTCAGGAATTAAGACGTCTTGGTGGAAGCAAGTTTTTTTTTTTTTTTTTGGACATCCTGCCTCCGGACATGCTCTACAGAACACCCATCTTGTTTTTTTTCAGCCCTCAGTCTTTCTCCTTCCATTGGCACACAACTTCACAACTGCATGTAAACCAAAAGGGAGAATAAGGACAGAAAATAACTGTGTGGAGACCAGAGAAAGATGTTTGGCAGCTATGAACCACCATGTGAAATCTCTCTGTTTGAGCAATCCAATCCCTTTTTTTTTTTTTTTTTTGATCATTTGGATTCAGCGGATGAGTCTTCAAACTAGTATTCTCAAAGTGTAGATGGACTTTTCTTTCTCTGAGTTTGGATTGAATTCTTCTTTATTGATCCCTCAAAGAACGGCTACACATTGCATACGCCTACATGAACAAATACTCATTCAGGAAACACAGATAGAGACAAAAACTTTCAAAAAGCAAATGTAGATTGAACATGAACAGGGAAAGTTTTTTATCAGGACTCAGGTTCTTTTGTTGCGGTATAATTGTGATTTGATATAATTCCAGTTTAATTTCCGTAAATGGCCTCTGTGGAGTTATAATAACTTAAGTAACGTTCTGAGGAAGAACATGTTCCATTTGCAGCAATTTAAGACTTGGTCCAAGTTCCCTGAGTTCTGTTAAAATGTAGGCAAGACCCCTTTTTTAGCATGCATGTAAGAGAAAACCTCATGACGTTAATGTTTCTCCATGTTCACAGTCATCTCCAACATTTTCTTCCTCTTTTCTCTCTGGCTGTTTCCAGCTGTCAGGCACAACTGACTGCTGAGCTGCTCTTGTATTTGAATAAAACATGGCACATCCCTGAATGTTGCATACATGCCACGGTGTTTCCAAATGTGTGCCCTTTCCTCCCTCTCACCACGAGTCCTGTGAGTCCTGTGAGTCCTCACCTCCACCTCGCAACCCTTTCAACAGCCGCAGGAAGTCACTCAATAATTTACAGCTCCAACCAGCCGCTGATCCCAAAATTAATACAAAAACACTCTCCCTGATGTGTCTTATATATTTCAGTCTATTCTTTAACCCTCATATTATTCCTCAGTTCCCTGTTCTATCTTCTGGCCATCTGCCTCTCCTTCACATATTCCCTATTCTAGTTCAACTGAAGGAGATTTCCATTTCGTAAATTTGGTTCAACCCAACTTGTTGTTACACATGTGGAAGCCTGCAATTCTCACCTCACCTCCAATCAGCAGTTAGTGTTGTTTCTGTTTTAAACCACAATGATGATGGTTACCTCACCTTGAAAGGATATTTCATCTAAAAGCTATTTCAGGTGAGATTAAAAACGAATGAAAGTTTTCAAGCTAGATTTATTGTTGTGTGTTACAGGGTTACAGCTTGGCTGCAAAGCCGATGTGAGTTGCTTCTGAAGCCAGAGATGTGCACAAGGGGGGGGCAATTGTTGAAAAACGCGCGCTAAAGTGCCCTCCTGGGAGCCAAAACGCGCGCTAAAGTGCCCTCCTGGGAGCCAGAACGCGTGCTAAAGTGCCCTCCTGGGAGCCAAAACAGGCGCTAAAGTGCCCTCCTGGAAGCCAAAACGTGTGCTAAAGTGCCCTCCTGGAATCCAAAATGCGTGCTAAAGTGCCCTCCTGGGAGCCAAAACGCGTGCTAAAGTGCCCTCTCCGAGCCAAAACGCATGCTAAAGTGCCCTCCTGGGAGCCAAAACGCGTGCTAAAGTGCCCTCCTGGGAGACAAAATGCGTGCTTAAGTGCCCTTCTTTTCGCACCTGCCCTTCAAAAAGTCTGTGCATGCCACTGTCTGAAGCTGACCTGCTTTTCCCAAAATATGTCCAAAGCAGTGATGTGCACAAGGGGGGGGGGGGGCCCAATTGTTGAAAAACGCGTGCTAAAGTGCCCTCCTGAGAGCCAAAAAAGCGTGCCCTCTTGGTTGGCAAAACACACTAAACTGCCCCCTTGGCTGGTTAAAACATGATAAAGTGCCCTCTTGGGAGCCAAAATGTGCGCTAAAGTGCCCTTCTTTTCGCCCCTGCCCTTCAAGAAGTCTGCGCACGCCACTGGTCCAAAGAATGTGGGAAGTTCTTTGATTTTTATTTTTCCCTTGCCTCCCATGATGGGGGAGATTTTTCAAACTAAAGACCACGTGTAGTGTAAGCTAAAGACATACTTCACCAGATAAATAAATGTCACAAATGTAGTTCTGTGTACATGTGTATGTTACTACATATCTGTATCAGAAATTAATGAAATTCACAGTGATAGATTAATCAAATAGTCTTTGATTCATCCACTTATGCTGCTAACCCTTTGCCTAAAGTATAGTTCCACATCTACAGTAGATTCAAGAGGATAAAATGGAAATGAATTATCAAAAAGTCACTATTAAACGCTCAAATATTGTAACTACTGTAGCATTATCCATATTCTAGTCTCTGCTTAGTGTTTCCACCAAAAAAAATGGCCAACCACACAGTTTCTATTTGATGCGAGCGATGGCGACTGCAATTTCCTCACCTCATTGTGAATGACGCGAGGTAACAGAAGCTCGGGTCACCAGTGGAATTTATCAAAGCTGACTGTACCCGCCGTCCTCCACGAAAAAGCAGAATTAGGAACCTGGACTATTTATTTCACAATGAACACAAACCTCTTTTCAAGCCAACCGTGTTACCATGATAACAGCAGTGTGACACAGCGGGAACAACAGAGACGACGGCAAGCAACAGAAAACAACTAGAATAGACTGCGGACAGACTCAAAGAGCGCCACGATCAAGTGGATTCTCTGTTTGCTTAATAAAGTCCTCCCCGCACACTTCAGCTCTTCTCTCTAGTTCAGTAGGAGTCACCTAAGTACCTCTCAGACTGCATACTGTAGAAGACTACCGTGTCACACTCTATAAATACGTTCCTCGTGTCTTACGCAGCGATCTTGATATCGGCTGGAAATACAATTAACGGCGAGATAACGCTAAAATCCAAACCCTTATCTCTTCTTCATTCTGCCCCCTCTCCTCATTTCTTTCCCTTTTTTTTCTGACTTTCTCTCCTTATGAATATTAACACTTTATCACTTAGACCACTTATCTCTGTGCTCAATAATTCCCTCCCTCTAAGTCACTTTGATTAGACGGTTTGTTCATTCCGTCGACGGTGGCACCCGCAAACTATCTCGTCATTGCATCTGAATGTTAAAAGGGGAGTGCTGAGGTACTTAGATCGATTAAATTAGCTGTTATCTCTGCCGGAGACAAGCAACAAGTTTTTTTTTTTACCCCAACCCCCCCCACTCAGCATTAGCATCATGTACAGTATGCACAGACATCCATACACATTAAAAACAAAAAACATGTGGGATGGGATAATGAGAGTGAGTGTGGCATCTTCTTCTGGACCGTTTTCAAAATGACATTAAAACAATATCTCACTTTATTTATTTTTTAATCCTTATAGAGAATAACTTTAATTTGTTTTGATTGCCTTGATTGTGTTTGAAGCAGCTGGCAGGTTGCAGGAGAGCGATGGGAAGACGTGCATGTGCGATGACAGAACAAAAAAGAAACACTGCATGTTGGTTTGGATTGACGTAAGCTACCTCGCTATCTTAAAACTACATAAATAGAGGGATGACTACACAGCTAGCAATGCATACCGTGAAATAACTCAACTAACCTGCAAAGATCCTTCCCCCCAGCCTCATCCGACACATTGTGGATGACCAACCTCACTTGTGTTTTCTTTGCGGCAGAAGGGGAATGGGGAAGAATATCCTGCAGCCGAGCGCTAAAACGTTGTTGGAAATCATGAACCAGAAGAGCGGGGGGTCGTATTAGCAGCAGATTAATGGCCGCAGTTTTGGAATGACATGTTCAGCAATCACATGCAGTTAGTCATGAGAAACTGGTGAGGAGCGTGCTGAACAGTTCATCTTCCACCTGACAAAAACTCATACAAACCACACAGACACAGTATGTTTACTATAACTGTTCAACTATACATTCTCTGCCTGTCCCCTGATGTAATATGTAGTGCTGAGTGTCGTGCAACCTGTTTCACTTGTTTCCTGCTTTATATTCACTTTTGGCCTTTAGCAGTGGAAGCAATGGAAAGAGTGGACGTGCCTGAATAAGGTTCCACTGGGGTGGCAGCTTTATCACTTCCTGCTTTCAGAAAGTATACCCAAAAAAAAAAAAACACCCAAATGCCAAAGGAGGATTTATGCAGGAGAGCGTGCAGTTTGTGCTGAAAAACAATGGCCTCATGAAAGCTTTGACCTTTGGATAAAATTAAGCGGCAGGAAAGTCCGTCAGGGTAATCAGATAATTAAACTACCCCCCTTTGGCTTCTGTTTGGATTATTTTGGGTCCCTTCGGAAACATTTTCTCGCTGTGAAAGTGTCACTTGCACGCTGCTGATCCTGTTAGAGGGCACGGCTCGGAAGGCATTTGGTAAGGATAATACTCCACAAAGGAGTTTTAAGTCATAAAACCATCTGGAAAAAGAAAAAAAAAAAAAAAACAGCTGCCACTTCATCTCCTAAATGTTGATAGTGGGATTTAAATTCTTATACATGTAAAACTGAGATTTCACTGATGGAACAATGTGCTATCGCTAAGAGGAAACATCAGCAATGTTAGTGAACACAGCTGATATGAGATCAGAAATGTTTGAAGGTCGGCGAACTGCACTGATAAAACAAACTCTCACGCCTTCACGGAAAAGTTGGGAAAACTTTGTGTCTATAAATAGATACTGAATAATTTACATTTGTAGCGTTTGCTGTGATTCAGTTCAACTGTCACTGTGCTGAAAAATGATAAAATAATCAATCAATCAATTAATACAATGATTTAATGATTCAGACATTGTTGTGGACCTGCAGCACAAACAGCTCTCTGCCCTTCTGTTTGCAGATAAAACCAGAGCCCCAGAAAGAAAGCAGCAACAAGCCACAGGATCTATTTCTGTCATTATTTCTGACCTGAAGCACTCGAGTGCACAACCAGATGAATTCAAAGCTTCAACATTAGAAGAAGCTGCTTATATGGAGCACTTGTAAGCAGCATCTCACACACTGCAAGCCAATTATTTTTCAGAGAGGAAGAAGTGGTCCACATGGAACACAGGAAATGGCAAAAGCAAACGCTGGCAAGACAAAACAGATGCCGCAATGTTTTCCCGAGTAAACACAGTTCCTGTCAGAGAATTAAAGAAAAAAAAAAAAACAAGGTGTGAGTGGAGATTTAAATTGGGAAATGTTTCTGGAATACACGTTCCTGAATAGATTAAAATAAGCACAGTTCCTGGAAGATATCAGGGCATCTTCCTGAAAATGTATCTTCTGGAAACTTCTGAACCGATTTTTAATGTTTTGACCCTTCTGACGATTTGTGGTGGTTTTCTGTAGTATAATATCAGCTCGCCTTAGGAAAGTACCCGTCAGATTGTTGTGATGCATGTAATCAATCATAAAAATATATGAAACATGTTTTCAGCGTGTTAAATTCATATCATATGCGTATACGAAGCCTGGTTACCTCCAGGTGTTATGGAAGAATTTCGATTTAATCAAAACACAACCTGAGGCTGGAGAAGGGGATTATGACAGGACATAGCCAATTTTTAGAGGATTATAACCCCGCAGTGATCATTATGGACTCTGACATGCACATATCCCCTTGAGCCTGAGAGATAGGTGTCGAAATCATGATAAAAACAATGATTATCCGAGCAAAAGTCCACCCAGCTCCTCGTATATCGCTCCTGACAGGTGCTCGTTTCAGCTGATGGCTTTAGTTAAACTCCACAGCTTACACTGATTTAAAGGAATGCAAAAATATCTCTCTGAGAAGAAATACCTTTGTTTTGTTTTTTATTTAACAGTGGCTACACTTACTAATTATTAATAACAAATTAAAGCACATAAGCCAAGAAGTTATGCATATGAAGTGGGAGAGGAACCTTCATCAGAACATCAGCGAACAGATCGGGGATCTTAAATCGTTGCGAACTCCCAAACAAAGCAGAATTGCTTTCATGGACAGACGTGTTTGATAAAAGTGTCAAGTGTGTCCCTCCCATCATCTGTCAATCTTCAGAAATGTTGATCACACCAGATATCGTTTCATCTCCCTCTCACAGAAATGTGTTGCTCGTTAATCTGTTTTACAAAACTCAGTCAAATCATCGACTGACACAAACAGCAGATTTATTTTCCGTTGAGTATGAATGCGTCCAGGTGTCAGTTGTTTATCCTCATTGGTTCTTACAAAACAGTTTATTCTGATTAGCGAAAGGAGATTCGGGACAAATGAGTCACCGTCACTTCAGGAAAAATCACAGGCTTTGTGTTGTGTAACTGTGATGTCATAATGTGCGTTAAGCAAAGGACAATCATCGTCTTCAGAGCACTTCTTCTGCAAAAAGGGATGCACGCCATGGACGACGGTGGTTCAATCTACAGCCTCTGCTGTCTGTTTGTCGAGGCGTCGTCTGGCAGTCCCAGTGGCTTTTGGTGTGTGAGTACGAATGGTTATTTCTCAGGTGAATGCTAATCTCTGCCACCAGTGTTATGAAGAGCTTTGTGGTCTGAAAGACTAGGAAAAAAGTGCGATATGAATGCACACAAAGCTCACCAAAGTGCTTTGGAAAAATCTTAAGACGCAATCGGAAGGTGTTTCAGAGCACTTCATCCTTCATTAATGGTTTTAGGAGAGAGCTTAACATAAATGAATGCTTTTCACAGAAGCTCTCATGTCAAGGAGCTGGTGAGACTCTTGAGCACATGACATGAGAAGTTGAATATCCATACTCATATATTGACTAATTCTACCCTTTAGACAGAATCTGTGATACAAATTTCCAATTATGCTATCACGGCGACGGATGTCAACTAGTCTTAATTGGAAAAAGGACGAGAAAGCGATGAACGGATGAAAAAAATGTCAGGTCCTAAATGAGGTTGGCCTCGTGTGAGAGCTATTCCACGTGAAGCAATCAACCTCCTCCCTCATGAAACAAGCAACAACGACTGGAGCAAGAAGAGAAGACGCCTTCGCTAAATTGGTGGAACGCCTTTCATCCTCATCAATTTTAATCTTGAACAACAATACGTTACACTTGCAGAAGATTGCAGACAATAAAGAAGACAGTAAGTGGAAGAAAATAGCTGCAACAACAGAAGCAAAAGTGAACCTCCCAAAAATCTGTTGTCAACAGCATTCTTCAGAGGAGGGGAGGGGGGAAAAAAGCTTTGTTATGAGGACAAGAGTGAGGCGAGAGGAAATAATTACTACATTACAGGAGAAGCCGTTTACACAAGGCTTCCGTCGTGCCGCAGGACTGGCAACATGTAGCGGCTTATGTGACCCAGAAAGACCCGAGAAACACAGCCTGACTACAGATTCATCATTTTTTTTTTGGTAAGAGGAAAGAAATGAGAGCAAGGCTGAGTCTGTTTTGTTCAACCTCACCCTCGGGCAAAGCGAAGAGTCTAGTCTTTTTTTTTTGTATGATGAACTTTGTTGAGAGAGCGATGGAGTAATAAAGTGGAGGAACACGACTCCAAACAGCAGACAGATGTGACTTTCACATGACTTTAAATGCATGTGAGTGATTGTGAACGAATTCTGGCAATTCGCAAATTCATCTGCTTCCATTGTTTCACATTTCATACAAACGAGTGCCTGTTGAACACATGCTGTTTGGCACATATTGCCTGGTAATGTGAGGGGTTAGCAAGATGACGCTGTAATCCTCCTGAGCTGCTCACAGACTCTTCAGGGCCTTCCCAATATTATAAACACGTTTGATATATATGATTAACAACTTGTAACGTCCCGGTGCAGCTGACGGTGCTGCCAGGACACGGGAGACATTCAAGCCAATGAGGCTAATGTGAGCTAGCAAACTACTGCTGACAGTCGCTGTGTCTCAGTTCAGGATCTGCATCCTCTGAAGGACTCGGCCTTTGCGGTCTTTGAAGGCGAGTCCTTCAGAGAGACCTGGTTAACCTCGTCAGCGGTTGTTTAATGTGACGGTCTAGCCTTTGGAGCATTTCCTGGTTGCGTCACCAGATGTTTTACCCTTACGTCACGATTTCTGCCGGCCAGGCCGTGAAAGTGACGATCTACGCCACGCGATGTCGTCATTTTCTCTCTTTCGTTCTTCTTTTTCGGGCGCGCAAAGAATCTTGGGATATGTGAGGCCACGAAGGATCGTAGCGGTGCATCCTCCAGAAACAGGGAAAAGAAGGAGCATTTGGAGGAGCCTTCGGATTGGGACAGCCTTCGTGCAGTGTTGTGAAGTAATTGGCCTTCGAATGCTCCTCTGAAGGATTCTGACCCTGAATTGAGACACAGCAAGAGACTCAATCTCACCTCTGGTTGTTCGCTAACAAATAGAAAACTAGTGTGGACTACATCACCCTCCTCATCCAGACTTACTTAATCTTCTGCATTTTACTAGAATGATACTTTTATGAGGTGCAATATCTGTTATCGGTTGAGTACTTGCTCGACTGAAATATGAATATCAAGTTTCTCAAGGTAGGTTTGAAATTCAACACTTTGCTTACATTATGAGCATCCTCACTGCTCTCTGCAAGTGCAGCTCGGTGTGTCGCTTCAATTGTTCGACAGGGAGCTCATATCACATCACGTATTGTCTCCGATTTAAGGAGACAATACGTGATATGAACTCGTAAGCACAGATCGCCTTCCTGGAATTGTCTGCATGTGTGTGTGTGTGCGCAGTTGTGGATATGAGGGAGAAGAAGTGAGCAGGGGTGGCAGCTGTAGTATTAATTAGGCAGGTGAGATGAGTGGACTGCAGCATCATTACATTGGCAATTAGAGTGTAGTCTATTTGCCCAGCATGCCCCTGGCTCAGAGAGAGCGAGAGAGAGAGGAAGATGCAGAAGTAGTTGGCAGACAGAGTGAGAGGGAGAGGTGAGGTATAAAGAAAGAAGATTGAGAAAAGCAGGTGAGAAAGAGATATAAAGGGAGAGGGGATGTTATGTAGACGCTATTCATGAAAAAGGATTTATCACTAATCCCTCGAGTGATAGTCAGCTTCCGTGATCTCCAGCGCCATGCCAGTCAATCACGGAACAATGTGATATGTTAATGGCGTGCAGTCGTTACGACACGCTTCCTGGATATTTCTTTTCTCGCGGTGCATGGGTGTCGTCTTACAGCCGGGTGATGGATGACTTAAACTCCTACAGAAATGAGCGGATGCCTTCGGATGCAACACCTTCGACACACGTCTCGGTGTGTCGCCATTCTTTTTTCGTCTCCGTTGTGCACAAACACACACACACACACGCGCAGACACAAACACTCTATATGAAAGACTTATAAGATTGAGAATTCCTTTATACTTCAGCTCCAAGAAAGAAGAAAGACGACGGAGACGAATAATCCCAAAAAAGTAGGCCAAGAGACTTTTGCAGGGTTAACACAAACTACATGATAAATATGAATCCAGCATGCATTCTAATCTAATTAGAAGAACACATCAGCACACAGAAACTTGACACATATCACACAGACTTTCACTATTCACAGTCTTGCAATTCAGGGGTGATGTTCAAAATGTCTCAGTACTTTTTTTGTATGCAAGTTGACTGAAACTCTTTGTTGTTTTCAGCCGAACATTGTTTTGCGAGGCTACATGTTGGCCAACGGCACACGAAGCAGGAATTTCAAGGAAATGTGTTGTGACTGCTATTACAAGTGATGATAGTTCACCCTGATGTACACAACTCACAAAATCCCTGAAGACGCCTGCAGACCCACCGGACGTGTTCGTGGAGCACAGACGCTGTCGGGTGTTATCCCTTCCTTATTTTGTTTTGAACTCCATTTTTAGTGTCAGAGCGTTTAAAGAGAGCGGAGACTCAGCGGGCGATCCTTTGGGAAAACTGTTGGTGGACACGGAACGAGCTGTTTGGCAATCATTCAGATGCATTTCAGTCCCTCAGAAATATGTTGCTGGGGGTCTGAACAAGCTCTGGTCCCCGAGGGATCCGAGATTTGGACGAACCGGGCTGTGCTGTGGTGTCAGCGCCGGGCAGGCAGAGCAGGGAGCAGGACAGGAAGCTGGAGGGAGCTGGCCGGGATGACTTTGGCTCTGTCACACCAAGGTCTCCACTCTAACTCCACTATAATGAGCCTGTCAGCACGGTGTGAGCCATAGGAGATAGGCTGCCCCCCATCAACCTAGTTTCACAGTCAGGCATGAGTAGCTCTGCGTCTGGATTGGTGCAGTGTCTACGTGTGTGTGTGTGTGTGTGTGTGTGTGTGTGTGTGTGTGTGTGGGCTGGAATAGTTTATTGCCAGGCTTTTTTTTTTCTCGGCATTCCTAACAAACCTGTTGTCGTCTTTGCTGGTGAAGAGTGGACTGAAGTGCTTTTATCTCTACAAAGAGCTGATTCTCTCCAGCCTTTATCCAGACGAGTCTTATCAGACAAACACTCAGCTGGTGTTTGATTTCAACAGCCCAGTTGCAAAAAAGAAAAAAAAAATGAAGTGCTGAGTTTTTACATTTTTGCAAACCACACATATATTTATCATGTTTCAAAGGTAGTATATCACATGTCATCTGCAAGTAATTCCTAAGGTCCTAGCTATTTTTCTCCCATTGGAACATATTGCATAAATCATTCTGAAAAATATATGAACTAAAATTACATTTGCAGTGTTTCATATTTGAGCATATTTGTTGTGCACACTCAGTTATTTTGGACAGAAAATTCTGCAAGATCCTGCAGAGCCTCCGAACAGATTTCAGATCGAGCCGTATTGGAAAAAAAAAAAACCTCCAACCATTCAGGTGTGTGTGTGTGTTTTTGTGTGTCTGGGCTCGTGCGTGTGCGCTTGCGTGTGTGTTTTGCTATAAAGCCTCCCTGATCCAGTGTTAACTGCTCTCATAAACAAGCACCTGCCAGATGTGAGCCTCTGCCCACAGAGGACGACTAGCGTCTGGCTGTGAGTGGAATCCAAAACCAGACGTGTCCTCTGCTCGCTGCATCCTATTGTCTTAGAAAGATAAGGCAAAGTCTGAAGCCAAATACAACTGACCTTCTGCTAAAGCTCAAGCTTTACTGTCCACAACACAAATATTTCACCACCTCTGGAACAACAGACATAAAGACAGACAGATAAACAGACAGAGAGAGAAACACGGTGTGAGTTTAAACAACAGTGGAAGAAACTGGACGTGTAGTAAAAGCCAATATACGTTTTATAAACTTGCTGTTTGGAAAGTTTGAAAGTGAAAAATGAATGAATACAATTCTAACGGTCGACACTGTATACGTTTCTCAAACACATTTCTGAATATGAAGAAGACTGACAGCCACCACCTCCTCCTGACAGGGGTTCAAATGTGTAAAAAGGTCCGAACTTTGATTTCCCTTTTGGTATTCCTCCCTCTGCATTTCTTACGTCTTCACTTCTGGAACGGTCCATGTTATTGGCTGGACTGCAGCTGCAGACTGTCACCTTTAGGTTGGCAGTGATGGAGGTAGGCTGCATGTCGAGACGTAGGAGGAGCTGGACCGAACTCTGCATCACCTCCTGAATAAAAGCCCCGACAAAAAGGCTGACTCTCCGTAGCTCTGACTTCAGGTTTCTCAGTCAGATCGGCCCAGTTGGTATTCAAAACATAACTGCAAATGCAGCTGAATGTAGTGCAATATCATCTTTTTTCTGCAGCCTGTTCATTGGTGTCTTGTACCAGACTACTGTATGTGCAGCCGGATAGTGGAGGTAGCTGTTTTATCACGACTATGATGACGAGCCTCCTGCTCTACATTCAAGAAACGCTGCACACGTCGGCTTTTCGGACACAGTGAATGACACAACAACCATCCTTATTCCTGCACAATATGCGGGTCGCTGGTACCTTTTCTCTCCTCTTGAAGATGCATTTAAACCTTCAACTTGTCCCTTCGCGTTAAGATGCGTTTGCTGTTTATTTCACCAAGCGTTCAAGCAAGCAAGGTAACTCCACCTCCATCCTCTCAGTGTCCCGGCATGACATACATACTGTGAACATGATGTGGCAAGTGTTGTAGAAATGTCAGCATGGTGCGTTTGTATTTTGTATGTCTCCATGGTTTGAGACACGTTAACTGCACAGATTTTATTCTGTTCTATTTTATTGGTTGAGAAAAATCTTCCACTTCTCAAGCTGAATAAACTATTTAAAACCCTGGTGGAGTGTTGAAGGAATGCATCGTCACAAAGATAGAAACGGGGCTTTTTATCTCCTCACAAGACGAAAAGTTGATACTTCTGAGATATGGGATATTTATGGGTTACGACTGTGTATCAGGAATGATAGAGTCTCGAAATTCACGCAACCAGTTTGATTAACAGCAGAGATCTGGGCCAAAACTGACAACTGAGGATATTATAAGAAATACAATAACTTTGACGCTGATGAGCCTGTTGTCACTCAGGTGTCTCCCTAAATAATCTGAATGTTTAGTTAGACCTGAAGCAGCACTCGCAGCATCACACGCTCTCTCACCTCAGTTACTGCTCCGCTGCCATTGTGACAATCTCCCCGTAGCAACTAATAACTGCTCTGTAAATGCTGTGCCAGGGACACATGAATGTTCCTACATACTCTTTAGCTTCGGTAGTCAATGACAATTTTCTCCGAGTTGCCTGGGACGCAGGCTGTCAGCGTCTCCTTCAGTGTGACACCGTTACAAAGACGTGTAATTTCAAGTTATTTCAGTGACAGCGACAAAACAGTGAGAGTATGAAATGGAGGGCAGTGACACATCTGTCGTTACGCAGAGCACTCCGCCCACACGTGAGCACGAAACGCACACATGAACACACACACTCACGTAGGGAAGAGAACAATACGCACACCTTCGCCTACAATATGTCTTATCGAGCGTGATGTGTCGTGGGAGGATCTATTGAAATTCGCCACAGTGCAGCGTTGAGTTTGTTCATTCAGTCAGTTCAAGTCTGCAAAAAGGTGCACATGACTCCACAAACGCTGCGCCGCACGCTGTCATGACAACACACCCAGTAAAATGCCGTCCCTGTATTGTTATGCAGCTTCTGTGGGCTGTTTATGAAACGTTCACAGCTATTTATGACCCTTTGAAAGGCAAGTCACGGCTAATTTAGGGCAGAACGCCCCGCACTCATCGGTTGTAAATGTGTTATTGTGGCACGCATGGAGAGATATTCTAATATAATAGGCTGGTTGGTGGAAGGATGCCAGAGTTGCATGGCGGCTGGGTAAAGTATTCTGGCGGAGCAAATTAGCTTCTCTGTCACATAGCAGCCGGGCGAGTTGTGTTGGTAAAAAAAAACAGGCCTGGCGTGAGTGTTTGCTGCTGTTATGAAACACACGTACCCACAATGCTCTGGAGCGAGTCGGTGCTCCGAGTGGAGCGGCGAGAGGGATCATCCCACAGTTAGATGGATTGGTTTGTCTACATGTGTGTGTAAGCTGGACAAAGACGGATGAATGTGAGACGGAAATGAGAGAAAGAATGATGGAACAAGACCGGTATTCGTGTTCCAGCTTTTCCTGAGTGATTGGCACTAAGTAGCATTCCCTAATGAGGCCGATAGACTGTGGTCTTCATCAGCCTCCATCCAGGCCTCGGGACCTACGCGACACAGTTTACTCCGTGTCGATAATCCATCCCCAGGTCGAGTATCTTGTCCTTCAGCGTCACAGTTTCAACTCAGCACCGAGAGGAAAGAGAGGAAAGGGAGTGGGAGATCGAGAGAGGACCTAGTTTTCAGTTCCACATTGTCTTCAGGTTTAATTATGCCTTTGGCAGAAGCCGTACAGTCATTATTGTTGTGGATGCCAGCGCAGACTTAGGGAGGATTTTCTCTTCCAAATATTCTTGACGCTCGACTCAACTTCTGACCCAGCCTGCCGGTAATTGGACAGCTTATCAGCGCAGATGTCATGTCAAGGTGCTTCCAAGCTCAAGGAGGATGCTAACATTCAGTTAGTGTGTGAAAATAATCACTTTAATTGCAGCCAGCGTGGGTGAATGTGTTAGCAGTCATTCGGTTTTAGGTATTAATGCAAACTTGTCTTGAATTTTTTGCAGCATGTGAACTGATGTCTCTGCACTGAAAAGTTAAATCGAGTTAAAAGCTGGTAAAAGTTCATGAACAGGCTGAGGAGGGTTCGATAACCTTTTTATTCACTGTATGCTCACAACATACACATTACAATAGATGCACAGAATCCTACATGTGGGTAAGGACACGTAAGATAATTACGTTGACATGCAGGAGAGTCCGTGGTGTCATGTTGACCCTCATTAAAGATCTTCTCTTTCTCTGCCGCTGGCTTCTGGACGGTGAGAGCAGCGTTAAATACAGTCACCAGATAGCAAAGCTACGCACACATCCTGTCTTTTTAATGACAAATCTCCCTGCTTCTGTTTCTTCTCCTTGACTTTTAACCCCAACGGACGCACAATTACAAACAACTCCTCCGCTTGAAGCCTCGGCGTTGCTGTTGATTCATCTGTCTTTACAGCCACATATCAAGGCCACCGCCAACACTACGCTGGCTGAACCCACCTGGGCTGAATTACCACAGATATCCTTATTCACAAATTCAGTGTGTCATCTAAAATCCTTTATCTTCTTTCTTCTACTTCTTTATTTACTGCCCCTATCAGCCACCAAAGAGCTTTCAAACATCATGTTCAGGTTCTGTAATTATGACCTCTCTTCACTGGCTGTTCATTCGTTTATATGCCAACTTTACCACACAGATTTTGGAATAAAAACATCAGATGAGTGAATTCTGTCTGCTTTGTTAGCTTAGGAGGACAGTTCTTCTCAACTTCAAGGTTTAAGCCCTCTGAAGGTCCAAAGAGAAATGACAGAAATATGCGTCTAGTCTCTTTAATAGAAAAAATTCATAATTGTTTCCATGGAAACTAAAGTGAGCTGTCACCTTTTCCCTCTTCATTAAGGCACATCTGCAGTGCAGGTGTCAATAGCTGCTTCTGAGTGTATATGTGCGTGTGTGTGTCATTTCATTATTCATCATTCTGCGTTCATACAACGTTTGATGGCCAGAGAAAATCAATAGCGCACAAGTATATTAACGTTTCTATTGTTGTCACCATCAAACGGCTGCAGCTCTGGAAACTCTCTTGATTTTATCACGTGCTGGATGTGCAACAAGAAATACTGCGTTGCTGTTGCTGAGCTGTGGTTATTTCTGTCTTAGAGAGCGCTTCCCAATCTGTTCACACAGCATAGATCACTTAAGCCCTGTTTAGAAATTGCACTGCAATCCCTCTGATACATTCCCAATAGATCTTTCCCAGTGTCTTCAGTTTAATGAGTAGAAGCCATTGACAAAAGCCAATCAGGGTGCTTGAGCTGGAGGCCCAGCGTGGTGCTGTAATAAGGATTTGTGGTTTCGGAATAAGACGAAATGATGAAAACAAGAAAACCGCTTGTCTTTACTCGCTGATTTGAATTTTGCTTACACCTTCCTCTCTCTGTCCGTCTCTTTGCTCTCGTCCGTTTGTCTCCCTCCTTTGAAATAACCTCCATGGCTAATGATCTGCCGTGACCCCGGCGATCTTTAATTGAATAATAAATGAGCAGATCTTATCCCGGGCTCGTCTCCAGCAGACTGAAGAACACACAAGAAAACACAGCCGCACAAACGCCTACTCACACAATGAAAACTCCAAGGTCATGCATTGCGGACAACATACTGCCTCCTTGTATGATTCCCGAACATTTCAATCTACGTATCACACATGTGCCGCGCCGTACACGCCAGCTGTAGCTCCAACAATCAGTATTTGCACATTCAAACCCTTATGTGTTATGTCCAAGGGGGCTCTTGCAATGAGCTTTTTAGTGACTTTTAACAATTATTGTATTTTTTGTTGTTGCATGACATTAAAATCTGCGCTCATTCACCCAATAATGCCACAGTACGCCACCTTCCTCGCTCTTACTCTAACCCCAACCCTGACTTTCCTCTGGTTTTGAAACCCTAACACTAACTCTTGTATCTTAGCAACTAAAGAGCTGAATCCAGATCTACAGGAAGAGCAAATATTGGAGCTACAAGCATCAGGCAGACACAGACGCAACTCCGAATGAATGCTAATGTTGCTGCTGGATGTGTAGACAGGCTGGTGTTAACATGCTACACATAACAACTTAATGAGGCGATGATATATCGGGATTGCATGTCTTGGATCTATTAACGGTTCATATATTTAGTGACATGACACCAGAACTGGCAGCAGGGTGATGCATCAGAAACTAATGAGCAGCAGCTCTCTGTCTCGATAATTATGACCCATTACTGATCCGAGCTGATAGCCAGCCCACTTGGATCGCCAAGGTGGGAGACATTTTGACTCAAGCCCCTCCTGACCCTCCTCCACTGAGTATAATCTGGTTCTGGATATCTACATCTACATGGACCAATGAAGACCTCTAGTGGTTCTGTCAATTCGTGCTGGAGTTCTCCTGCCACTCACGCCGGTCAAAAGGGGGAATTAATGGAGATTTGAAGTGTTTCTCCCCCATTAATATTTAACTGCCTAAACATGGCTCTTGCAAAAGCTCAAGTGTGAGCACATGTTTGCGCATACTGCTTACTTAAACACTTTCTGAAATCACAAACCCTTGGTAATAAGTGGTAATAAGTGAAATGTGGAGTGTGATCCAGTTGGCAAAGAGATGATAATATCATCGTCTGCCAAAAGCAGGCCTCTTTGGATGTCAGGCAAGAAAGGAAACATTACTCACTCACTCCAAAACAAAATCCAGCAACTTGAATCATTTCGTGATGCAGGAGAAATTGTTATTAAATCGTGGGATTTATGTGTGAAACAGAAGCTCGCCGCCCCGTTGCGAAACGGTCTCATGCAGCGTGCGAATGCAGAGGGTGATTGAGTGGAGCTATTTGAGTGCACGGCGGTCCTCGGTGGGCGTGTTTGCTCTGCAACTTGATTTACATACATTCCTCAGTAAGTAAGATGGAGGCTGTGCTATTAACTCAAGCAACTGAGGAGCAAAGAAATCCCCACAAAGAGCGATCTTACTTAGCGTCAAGGTCAGAACATCACTGGAGGTGGTGTGCAGGTTTGTTTAATGTGGAGAT
This sequence comes from Sparus aurata, assembly GCF_900880675.1. Taxonomy (NCBI): domain Eukaryota; kingdom Metazoa; phylum Chordata; class Actinopteri; order Spariformes; family Sparidae; genus Sparus; species Sparus aurata. The sequence goes on from NC_044201.1 coordinate 29,062,235, forward strand.
TTGCAGGAGAGAGCGAGAGAAAGAGAGAAAGAGAGAGAGACACTGGCCAGACCGGCATTTGGACGCAGGGGCTTGTGGGGAGGAAGCTGTTTTATCAGAGCTGTTCAGAGCTCACATTACAGCCCCATAACCATACTTCCACTCCCTGATCAACTTAATGGGCAGACTGGGGCTTTAGGCCCTTTGCCATCCTCCTGCACCTCCACACATGCATGGTCACACATGCATGCACGAGTACACACAGGGTATGTAAACATGTAACCGAATTAAGCAACTGGGAACCAAAGATATCACAGAAAGCCAGGCAAATAGAGCGAGAGGGAGAGGTCTGATAGAATAGAGGGAGATCATGAAACATAGAGAGAGACGAGAAGAGGAAGAGTGTGAGTGTGTGTGTGTGTGAGTGTGTGTGTGTGTGTGATTTGGATGGTTAGAATGAGAGCCGCCAGCTGCCGGGAGGTTTGGCATTGATATGACAGAGCGAGGCTCGCCACGGGGCGTGACTGCATCGACACGAGTCCTACAAACAAGTACACACACACACAAACATACACATGGAGGGACACACAAACACATAACTGCCAAACACTAGGCATGCTCCTTCACTCACTGCGCTCTGAGTGCTGACTGGCCGGCATTTATTGTGTGTGTGTGTGTGTGTGTGTGTGTGTGTGTGTGTGTGTGTGTGTGTGCATGTTGCTGTTTGGACGAGTGTTGGATAAGCTTCCCTGAAAAATGCAGCTAGCTAAGCTCCCCGTCACTCTGCACTGTTAACGACCAAGCTACAACTTCTAGAATGAGTTGAGCTACTTTTAAAAGTAGTCGATGATAATAATATAATAATAATAATAACACTTTTAAAAACATAGTTTACAAAGTGCTTTGACAAGACAGAGGAAGAATACAATTACAAATACAAAGGACAATGCAAATACATTTCATGAAACAATTGAAGTAATCGAGGTAATGATACAATTAATAAAGTAGGTGAAATAATAGACATGGAATAAATAAAATAAGTAGAACAGAACTGAAGACGGTTGGAATAAAAATGAACATAAAAGGACCACATCACATAAAGGCAAGTCTATAAAAATGGGTTTTAAGAAGTGATTTAAAAGAAGTTATTACATTTAAGAAAACACGCTTAAACACTGACTGAATGTGTCACAATGTTACTGACAGAACGATGATTTTTTTTATAAACGTACATTTTTTCTTCAGTTTTTTGCTTCAGCAGACAGCCAGCACATCTTGAGTTTAAATCTTATAACTCTGATAGGATAAAACGATCCCTGCGCTCCAGGTTCCAACCGTCTGTAAGTTACATTCATTCTGAATGAGATGAGGTGAAACTACAGTCGTACAATTCCACCAGTGAGTGATACTGGTATGTACGGTTTAAACTACACAGATATTTCAATGCACGCGTGTTTAAAGTGGCTTCTCTAAGGCTTCAGTCCTCGCTGCAGACGCCACATCAGTCCTCGGCTGAGCTGTAAGCACAAACGCCTGACGCAGCACCAGAAGTCAAACGTACTGTATATTTTCATTGAACTGGATCCAACTAATCATCCATCAAGGTTAGATTCAATGGCAGCTAGCAGTAAACTCTCACAGTAATTGGACCATTCAACCTCTCCTTGGTGTTTTCATTTCTAATGGCTTTTCAATTCACAGGTTTCCACCATTCAGGCAGCGGGCCTTGGAATAAATCACTTCCCTTTATAATTCAGTGTCTTTTCTCCCACATCAGCAATTTAGATTCGGTCTGATTTATTAGTGTTTTTGCTTCATTCTTGCTTTCTTGGTTTCTATGTGGCTGTTTGGAACCTGAGTTGAGAAATACAAGGTCTTCGGGGAGCTGGAGATTTTTTCTTTTTTTTTTTTCTTTCACACTCTCTCACACTCTTTACCTCTCTGTGTCTCTGCCTCTCTCTACAGTGCAGTGAAAACTCCCCAGCCACCTTCACACGGTTGCCATAGTAACCACCTACCCGCCCTCACTTCGTACGTGAGCGTGCGTTCGTTCGTGTATGTGAGCGCGAGTAAGAGTGCGTGCGCGTTGAGGGACGTGACATATTGGAAAAGTGTCCGCTGGTTGCTTGTCTTACCACCTTGAGGCTTTTCCCTTATCAGAGGCTGTCTGTGTTACACAAAACTACACACACACACAACCACACACACACAACCACACACTTATGCACACGTACGAGCACACACACTCACACTCGAGAGGCTTCCTGTGTATCTGATGTGCTGTAACTGTGGTAGCTGAGTTTGATTGTGAATTTTTCAATTTTAGCTTCTGTCAAAACATCTAATATTTTTTTTGGTTGCAAACAAGCATACAGGAGACATAAATGTCGAACTTTCAGTATGAAATTAATGTCATTACAGTTTCATTACAGCACAAGCACACAAGCAAAATACTTAATATTTTTACTTTGACAAACAGTCATGGAAACACTTGTGTCATATAATAAATAGGTAATGTTTGTTTGCTGTACCGTAAAGTTTATCTGCATATATTCTTTTTTTCTTGTAGGTCAAAATGACGAATCCAGTTTCAGTCGGTATCTTTCCAGAAGGAACAGATAAGGAGAAAACCTTCGACCGGGCAACAGCACAGGTGAGGCGTTCAGTGCCAGTGTGTTGAATCAGAAACCCCGTGCACAGTGAGGTGCGTCTGCAGTATCATTTTAAATGTCACCATATAATTTATCCAGTGATTCCGCGCAAGCTGCAACCTCCTATTATGCTACTTATCGCTGTCAGGCAATCCGCCGGCCTCAGTACCATCACTGAACAGCACATAAAGAGCTGTAATAGTTGCATTTGTATTGTGTTGTTACCTGAAATAATATGTTCAAATTGGAAGGATGGCGCAAAGGCCGAGGGGAACACGTACACGGTTTACATTCAAAGACAGACGTGTGGATGTTTTGCATGACAAAGAGCCGGAACTATAAATGCACATTTAATTCAGTTGGAGCTTAAAGAGTGATACGAGTTTTATATTGTAAAAAAGGCTCATCCTGAAGGGAGATCCATGATACAGAGAGAGAGGGACAGATTGTTTGTCAAACAAGAATACACATGTCATTTCAGCGGTATGACTTCTGTAACATGGGAACAAGAACAGAAAAACATCCTCATCTTGCTGTTTATCAGCTGCTTCTGCTTAAATGTTAAATATAAACTCTTCCCTGCGAGCAACCACTGGCTTGAAAGTGCCACAAAAAAGAAAGATCTCCTAAATAAACGGGTAAATAAATGTGTTCTTTTCATTAGACCGTCGATCGTCCACTCAATCAGCAGAGTAAATGTCGGCAGCGTACGTTTCTGCAAATCACGGATATGTTAAAACTTGACATTTCTTTAGGCTGTGAATGTATGTCTGCTGTACTATCCCTCATCATTAATCCAGGAACTGTTTTAGCATAACAATTAATAAAAGAATGTTCGTGGCCTCGAGATCAAGAATGAAGGGTATTTTGCTCATAAAGGAATTTCTTTGAAGCGTTCGGAATGCATTAGGAGTCAGAGAGCATATGGCAAGACGTTATATTCACAAAGAAAACGTTCTGAGGGTTCACAGCTTGTTTTCCCACAAGCCCCATCTTTCTTAAATCTTCCTATCTTCATTGATGAACTGTGCCGATCCCGAAGCGAAATGCTTTTGGGCACCGTGGCTCAGAAAGGAGACGCGCTTTATTATTTATACGGACAAATGTTAAAGGAGTGTCTCTCTGGGTGTTCATGCTAAAATTGTACTCTTGAGCTATTCGGCTCAGGGCTGAAAATCAAAGAAAGAGTTTAAGGCCTTTGACTTGCAGATGAAACACCCATTTACGAGGCAAATTACCTCGTTGTTTTCGCTCTTGTTCTGCGGCTCTCAGTTGTGCTTTGAGCTTAATTTCAAACCTCTTTTTTTTGCACGAATCTCCAGTTCTTGCACATGTAGATTGTGTTTCATGCGGTGCTGTATTAGCTTGCATCATACAGACTGAGGCAGACCAGAAGCAGCTAAGTGAGGAATATGAATTAAACAATGTTTTATTTGTTTAAAATTGTAAGCGATCCGTTCCACTATTGCACCCGGACTTTTCCCCTCAGGGAGTTACTATAGAGAAGTAAGAGAAGGAAAAAAAGAGAGGGCAACCAAACACGTGTAAAACAAGAATCATTTACCATCCACCAGTTCCCTACATGGCTGCTCGTTGATGTTCTTTTCCCGATTTCTGTCGTAAATTAAAATTTGCTAAGTTTGTTGTTTGGCTGTTGCAGAGTTCCATCGTCAGGTGCATCAATACTTCATCCTACAGCTGCAGTTTGCTTTGGTTCAGGCGCAAAAACCACTTGGATAGGTTTTGCAAAATATGGTGGTGGCTTGGATACATGCATTTGTTTCAAGTACCGCCGCCCCAATAAATGTCTATAAAACAGTGAGCATGCTCCTCAATCACTTCACATATGAGCCTCACGTACTTGTACCTAGTGAAAAATGACAGCTTGTGAGTGAGTTCATATATCTTGGGGGTGTTTATTGACCCTAACCTCTCCTTTAAATCCCACCCTGAAAAAAAAAAAAACCTCTGTGAAAGGATCGAGTTCAATCTCGTACAGTTTAAGTTCCAATGAGAATCACATGTCTACAGAGGCTACTGAATTTTATAAATTTTTTAAAACGTTTTTTTCTGTTATGGAATTTTCACTCATCTGAATTACTGTTTGACGAGCTGGTCAGAGGTCAAAGATACTGCAGCACACTGAATCCACTTGAATCACTATACACATTTGATGAAAAACACTTGATTCGGTTTTGTGTGCTCTGTATTATCCTGCAGGTTTTTTTTTTTCTTTTTTTCTTTCCTCTTTGCTTTGTTGTATTTAAGCTAGCCTTTGGAAGGCCTTGGCCAGGGGACTGGAGACAAATTAAACCAGTTTAACTCATGTATTACCATGTGTTTAAATGATTTTCACTGTCCTCTCCTACATAAACTCGACCAGACATAAGCCTCTCAGTGACCCGTTTATTTAACCACGTCGACGTTGTGCTTTTGCACCGTGGCCCCAGAGAGGATTGACATTTCATACACATGTATATGGATGAATGAAAATAACTCTGAGCTTGACCAGCATTGACAGAAACAAGCCACATCAAGCCGTCCCAACACGCGGTGTAAGCATCGATGTAATATCATAGGCCTTATCGTATGATGCAGCCATGCCCACATCACCTTAACATCTGCTTTATCCCATTATCACATCACACATGCATTCATACTACATGTGCATATGTCACTGGCTCAATCCGGTATCATCGACACAGAGGAGCATATCTGCCAGTGGCTTCATCTCTTATCCTGACACGCAGATGAGGAACATTAAAGGACTTCACTGATCGGGGCCTGGGAGGCTGCAGACAACCAGCCAATGAGGTGATCAATGCAGCATCACGTGACATGGGCAAAGGGATCATGTTACAGAGATGCAGATCGTGTTAAATCCGTCCTCTGTGTGTCTGTGTTCATGTGTGTGCACGATGTGTGTTTTGAAAATCCTCTCAGTAGAAGGGGATTAAACCGTACAACAAGCAGGGGGGTTATGTGCAAGCGTCAGGTGAGCATGTGCGTGCAAATGGCAGAGAGAGGGGCCGCGGCATCGACCCAGAAACAACCATGAGGCGAAAGAAAATACATGTATCTGTTTGAATGCATGGATGTGTGCCTACCTGATAATCCCCCCCAAAATTGTGCAGGGTTGCATCCCCGGGGGGATTTTTTGCTGCATACATACCTAAATCGTGTGTTTATATACAGGCTCCTGTCACATAATATAATCCTGTGTCCTATATTATACATGAGCTCCATTTTTTTTCTGCCCTCAGTTAGTGTGTCAATCCTGTATTATGTAACAATCTCAAATGTGCCAGCCCCAATTATCCAGGTCAAATTCCTCCTGCATCTGCTGTATCCCACTTGGCAAACTAAAGGTTTTCCGTTTCTCCTGCTCAGTGCTCTAATCCAATTCATTTCTCCGTGCATAAACAGTGATACGTCTGCTGGAAATGAAGCTCGCATGCTGAATTTGTATAGTTTCCTTGGTTTAAATGGTGAGACCTCCAAAGCTGGCCAAGTCATTTCTTAATAAAACAAATCATGATTTCTTTGAGGAAAAACAAATCGTGTGTTTGTTTCCTTTTTTTGTTACTTTAAAGCATGGGTTTCTTTGAAATAAGGCTGTTCAATTCCGAAACTGTAAACAGCTGTAACCTTTCTCATCAAGTTGTTCGGAAGCTCTTTTCTTAAAGGGAGTTACCTTCATTTTTTTATTTCTTATTTTTGGTCTGTGGCTTCCACTGACATCCCTTAGGGCCCAGATACACCAAACTGCGATCAAAGAAGAGGGTGATGAAGGCTGAATGTTGCCCTCCATAAACCCCGGGAGGTTGTAGTCTGTATTCATAATTCAAAAAGGGAAACCAAGACTCAGGACTGTGGATATAAAAAACTGTTGCTATGATAAAGCATCATATCCAACCACCACTGCATATAACGGCTTCATATCAAGAAGATGTATGATAACAAAGTTGTAAATGTCACTGCCGTTTGGTCGTGAAAGAAGAGAGGAACATGCAGAGGTGAATACTAAGGAGAGACCGCGCAGGGTGCAGTTAACATCAGCCGTGATACAAAAGTTGTATTTATTTATTGTTATCTGGCGCGGACAGCCACAGTAAATGTTATATGGTCAGCTCACACTACCAAACTAGTTACCGCTCTGTGAGTTCCAGCTGCAGCGAGTGATCTTGATGAACACGCAGATGTTAAAGTCAATACCAGCTTGACAGATTGACACGCAGCGGTTAACTTTATGAAGTAATATAAATGAGTAACGATTGTCAGGTGTTCTTTTATAATAAGAGTTAACCTTTTACAGTGCGTATCGACGGACTTTTCATTAATGTGCAAATGAATACGTATTGACTGGAGTCACTGATGTCAGGCCCGGTGATCTCACACTAATCCAACATATCAGGAGTCAGCAGGATAATCTCGGTTATGTGATGTGTGATACGTCGTCTTCGCCCAGTGTGCATATGACAAAGAGACAAAAGAATCAGTATCGTCTGTCAATATATGTGTGATGTACACATGTGTGAGGATAAGTAGCACATTTACACACCGCGCACTCTGTATACAGCAGTGATCACTGTGAGCAACACGATTCGGTAATTGTTTGATTAAAGTGTTTACATGGCTCACTAACCTGATTTCCCAAATTTTACATGATGTGTGTGATAATCTGGTTAGTGTGAAGTGGGATGGGAGGTCGCCTGCAGGAGTCTGATTAGCATCACAAACTAGGAGAGAGGAAATGGAGGGACTTTGTTGATGTTGAGATGATGCTGTTGATGATTTACAGAACACTCGACTGGGTCACTAAAAATCAGAGCGACTGTTAATGAACCGATGTAATTCAAAACATCGACAAGCGATCCAAGTGTGTTGAGCGGGTTATGTTTACTCTCATTTCAAACTTCAACTACGATTACTCGCTCAGTCTGTTTACAAAACAGTTCTAATGAAATTATTAGTCTTCATGTAAACACGACGAATGTCAACCAATCAGCGCGTTGATCACCATCATCAGCCTGGCTGCTGTTAAAAAGGTCGGTTCCACAAATAGTAAGTGGGCCAACTAAGTCAAAACAATTCACCAGAATTAACAACCCTTCTGAAATGAATCAGTGGCTCAGGTTAAATGAAGTTGAACATAAACAGAAACAGAATCACCACAGCTCTTTTCTCAGTTTCTCCGGTTTGTGTTTTTTTTTCTCATGAGGAGTGTAAATGTGCTGCGGTTGTTACAGCTGACGGAGAGCCCGTCGTACAGCTGGACACATGCAACATATCAAAGCCCGGTGCTACGAGCAGCTAAAACAAGGAGACATGAAAGGAAGACGGCGTAATTAAAATACAAGCGAGCGATCAATGAGTACTTGTTTTTCTCACATAATCGTCTGAAACACAAATAGTGAAGGAGAGAGGCGGAGCTCTGAGCACCGTGCACCACAGAGCGAGAGGCACACAATGCTAAAAATACAAATATATACAAAAGTTTGCGTTTTATATTATTCTTTAGGGCCTTTGTTTGCAAATGTTATGATGATGTCCCACACATGTATGCACTTGCACTTTCCACTGCAATCCTGCATTTTCATTACCATGGGCTATTTATTGTCACTGTTTTTATTTTTTTATTTTTATTACTATTTATGTATTTATTACCCTGAATTTCTTTATTCTTAACTATCCTTTATATGCACAAATTTTTATGATCTGTTCTCTTGTTGTTGAATGATGATGTCTATCGTGCAGCTGAGAAACTGAATTTCCCTCGGGATGAATAAAGTATCTATCTATCTATCTATCTATCTATCTATCTATCTATCTATATTAATGTATAATAATAATGGTTTACCATAAGTAGAAGACATATTTACATTTACATATTTGCATGTGGTCACAACTAAATATTTTCAGCTCTATTTGGAAGGCAAAACATTTTCACAACAAACCGTAAACTCACTTCTTACTTCCTGTGTTCCTCTCAGTAGGTAAGCTTCCTGTTTTGCTGCGTTTGTAAATGCTGACATTCAGCGTGCATTCCTGTATTTTTCTCTGCCCGTCTTTGGTTTGGCGCCTGTTTTAGGAACGCATTTCTGAGGACATGAATACATCACAGGCTGCTCACACAGCGAACATAATCTACACATTAAACCCGTGAGAGCCACACTGACTGCACAAGTGAATCTATAAAACATATGAAATGCCTAAATTACATGCGGGAACATGCCGTACACATTTGAGAGTGGCGACAAATCACACACACCAAAGGGCAGGAGTGCACTTCTACTGCGGAGGAAAGGTGCTTATGATAAAATGCACCACTTAAGAGCACATACGCTCGCACTGTATGTAATCTCAATATGTTGACTTTGGCTGCGAGCATTTTCTGACACAAGAGAAAGGAATTAGCATATAGAGGCCATGAATCATTAATAAGGAGATTAATTGATGTTTCCATTCATTAATGAGGCAGGGACGACGAACAAGGCTTGACACGTCAGAGTGCCGTGGCATGAAAGTGGATTAGTCTTGTTTAAGAAGCCAGGACGCCATTATTCTGTGTACTAAGTCCCATTTAATACTGAGGGAAACACACAGGCTTAACAGTGTGCGTATGTGTGTTTGACTTTGTGGATTTGCGTGAGTGTGTGTGTGTGTGTGTGTGTGGCCATGTGTGAGGTTCATGTTGGGTTGAGGTCTTTGGCTGGGCATGAAGAATCTCCCCCTCTGTGGGGACAGCAGGAACCTTTCAGTGAGTTCAATCACAGACCAGTAGAGGGCATCATCACAAACACAAGATGGAAAGATTTAAAGGGTAGCTCCGCACATTTTACGCATTAAAGTGTGCTGACAGGTCTTTGGAAGTGCTGCGGTACATGTGAAAAAATTGTACCCATCATGCAACTTAGGCACATTTATCTTCCTTCCTCTGTTTCAATTAGACCTGTAAACACACTCTAATGTGTCAGATGTGTAGATATATGTCAGCCTTTAAGTGCTCTTTGTTTTAACGATAGGATCACACACAGGGAACAATAAATCACTCTATGTGTATATAAAGTGGTTTGTACCTGGTTATATTAATGCCACCTGCATGTTTATGGATAACACAACAATTCTAGTGGTTACTTACAAACAACATGAGCATTACTGGATAATTAAGTTTTTTACTGAGGTTGAAAATATTTAAAAATCTTGCAGACGAGACTTCATTCAAATTCACATAAATGTGACGTATTTTCGCTCTCGTCTTATTCTGACATTGCCTTTGCTTGCATCACATTGCCTTCTAAAGTTACCTTCCCAGTGATTCCTACCAGACCTCTCCACCTGTCTCAAACCATCCATCCTCTCCGTCTGAGACATTTGCGTTCCGTCGCTCAAAGCCGTGTTTTCTGCTGTGTTAATGTCGTCGCATTTCAGTCACATAGCCGGTGCTCTTGGTTATCTAGATTGACTCATAACGGCGGAATGAGATTGAACTCTTAAATAGCCAGTGATCCAGGTAAACACACTTCTTGAGCCCTTTTCTATTTGTCAGGATAAGCTGCAGGAGGCAATGGCAGCAGGTTCCTGTGAGGATGATTGTCATGCATTGCCGGTCACCCTCCCTCCGCCACAGGAGGCGACGGCACACTCAGGTGCGACCTGTAGTCCTGTAGTCTTTCAGTGTTTCAAGGTTTCAGAGAGAGGATAAGGATGTGACCTCTGAGGTCATGCTTTTCACGTTTCCCTGGCAGACTTCTGTCTCTAACCTCTATCTGCTTTGTCTCTCTCTGCCTCACCATCTTTTTTTTTTTTTCCTCAACCATCCTTCTCTCCTTTCAGACATGCCCAGCTGCATAATTCAAGACAGGGAGCAACCTCTGATCAGACAAAAGAAGAAACCAAAATGAGAAGATTTTTTTTTTTTTCAAAGAGGCAATAAATATTTAAAGCAGGGGAAAGGGACATTTCTGTGTGTCCTGAATTTTATTTTGTCATTTTTTGGCCACAGTAAGCGGGAGAATTCTTTCCCCTCAAACAAATCCATCGCTAACATGGTCTTTCCCTCTTCTCTCCCCAGTTCTGTTGGACTTCATTAATGATATTATGTCTCATCAGTGGGAAGTCTCAGTGCACAGCTTGACACATGCAAAAAATTAGCTGAGGCTTTTGAAGACTTCGATGTACAGTGACGACAGAGCAAACTCCCAAGTTCACACTCAGACCCTGTTTACATGGAATCAAACGCAAAATCCATGTAGGAAAAAAACGAATACTCATAATGTCATTAAATAATGTGCTTTATGTTCACATTTTGTTCAGCAGGGGCCGGACACTGTACTTTAACTTTGTGGCATTACCTTTGAATAAAGAGGAGAACATCCAATTCAAAATGTCAATATGTCCCTTTGACATTTAATATAATGATAATAGGTTTGGAGAGACACGGTGCACATACAAAATTGTATTGCAGAACAGAAAAATGGCCTTCCAAATGTAATCCTTGACAATTGAAACCATCAGGTAACACGCTGACAGCAGTTCACCCGCTCTCCTACACGTTACTTCTGTATGCAACTATTCTGCACCGCTGAGATACACTGAGTGGCAAAGTTGAGTCCAGCTGAAGAGGGATCTGACGCTCATGTAGAATGTGTTCAGGGCCGATTTCATATGCACATATTTCAAAGAAATAACAGCCGTTATGTGAACTGTGAAAATAACTACTTACTGACAATTCAGACGTTTTCTCCAGCGCTAAGAAAACGCGATTCACAGGAAAAACGAGCCAAACCAAACCCATCAGGACCTGATCGGCCAGGTGCAGAAATACATAAATAAATAAATGAATAAATAAATTATGTCTTGGATCAAGTCAGGTTCAAACCTAAAGTTACGCTTGGTACTTACAGTCCATGTTTGTCCTGTTGATGAGAATAATATCAACCCTCTGCTGAATCTCTGTTTGTTTGTCGTAACACAAACACATGAGCATCCAAGCTTTCTCTCTCTCTCTCTCTCTCTTTCTCCCTCGTGTTTCCTCCTCGTCCTCTCTTCTCCTCTCTGGGACATCTCTCTCTCTCTCTCTCTCTGTGCCTCCTTCCAGATGTTCTGGATCTGGATCTTTGTCCCTCTGGAGATTCTTCCTCCTCTGCGGTCTCTCTCTCTCTCTCTCTCCCTGGTGTGCATGTTGTCCTTGTCTTTCTCTCCCTCCGTGTGCTCGTTTCCTTCCTCCTCTCCGTGTAAATGATGTGCTGCAGCCATGTCTCCTGTATGTTCTGTCTTCTGTCCAGGTCTCTGTGGCTGCGAGGAGGACGTTTGGCTCAGGTCCTATCTTTTGCCAACACCTGGAGTCGCTTGGATACATTTTCTATACAATCAATATATAATTTCATCATCCAGTTTCTGTGACTTCATGTCGGTCTGGTTCATACACAATGAATCTATTGCACGTCTTCCTGAGAGAGAGATCGTCTTCTGTTGCTCTTCCACAAGTTTTCTTCCATTTTTTTTTCTTTCTCTTCCTTATCAGAATTGAGGACTACAAGGTGTACAGTAAGCTGTACAGATTCCCAAGAAACTCAAGATGACATTCCTGACATTGGGGCACATAAAAAATTACGTGACTCATTCTGACATTGAACCTGAACAAGTTTAATCATTCAGACATTCTTGAATGCGCACTGGATTTGTAAGGCCTCAAGACTTACAGATACAGGAGATTTTTCTTTGAACTGTGTGGTATGCTCATGATATTTTTTCTATAAACAATATATGTACCATACAGTATGAAGCACAATGCAGTAGACTTGCCTCCTTGAAAAACAATCTCAGACATCCAGAAATTCTTAAACCACTCCAGACGTTTGAGTTGTGCATATCCTGATATGATCTTACTTGACTGACATACATGATTTCCATCTTAAGCAAATAATCAATCAATCAGTAAGCCCGAAACATGTCAAATGATGATTGACAGAAAGCTATCTGATGCTCGATAATTCCAAGCAACACCCACGAGAGGCACGACGCTGTACCGTCTGCTTTTTCTGTTTCATAGGCAGTCGAGCTGTCGGGGCGCACGTGGTCAGAGCTCAGACCTTCCTGAGATGACATCATGCAGAGATCAGCCGCAGTGAGGGTCCTCATCAATTAACTGATATGAATATTCAGCATTACTTTGCATCTCCTGACAGAAATCCATCTCAACAGCTCCCGTCCCAGAGCATCTTCACAACTCTCTTTTGACTCGGTATCTAATTACGAAACATTTCCACTCCAGACATTTCCACCGCAGACCTCTTTCTACCGATGGCGCACAACTGTTTGCTCCCCGGAACGGAGACGGCATCGGCAAAGCTCGACCGTGCCTTGATGTCAATCTGGATGAAAATTGATTTGTGAATGTTGCATTTATTATGCATGAAAAAAAGCAAAACAAAAAAACACTGCTTGTCTATCAATGATGTGGCGCGGTGTGCTCACGCTGGGGCAAAAGCCTCGGGGAGGTTTGGACGAGAGGCAGCACATTAGAGCTGAGCTCGGCCAATCTCCCTCCCAGCTGGAGTCCTATTACATGGCCTTTCGCTTCTTTCTCTCTATATGTGTGTCTCTGTAACAGCTTTTACACAGCTGCATAAAAACCCGATCACAACCTATCCCCCCCATTCACTTTTGCATAAATCAGTCCATGCTCGCTTCACATAGCGAATTATAAATGACTGCATGGCTTGCAGGGAGAAACCAGAGCACGGGGAAAAAAAGGAATCAAAGCTGGTAAATGCCATCATATAGATGAGACAATTCTGCTTGAGTCATGGTTTTGTCACTGTTTATGTTTTCAAGCCTGCCTTAGACACAGATAGATCAAACTGTTACCCTGCAGCAATGTGACTAACAACGTGTTTATTTCAGACAGCATACGATCCAAATTTAGAGACAATTCTATAGATCTGTCGGTTTGATATTCACACAAGAGCGGCGTTGTAACCGCTCCATCATCCAGCCTGACGTCTCCTGCTCGGTTTCCGTTTTATGTGAGGGGAGGATGTGACTTCGCCCTAATATGATGCTGCAGTCGGCGTTTGCACAATCCTAGGTGCTAACACTGAGGCTGCGTTAAAGGGATATTCCGGTGTAAGTTTAATCCATGGTCTGACACACCGTGAAACTGTGTTAGACTCCCTCTTGAGAGATCAAGTTAGCAGACCGCTAATTTACGGAGTTTTATCAACCTCAGAAACGACCGCACGACAACAATACACTGCAGTAAATGGATCCAAATATAAACCGCCACCAAAAAGCCACAAATAATGCTCAGAACAGCACCAAACTTCAGCAACAGTACAAATAGGGTCTCAGCACATAGTCCGGGGCATCTAACCTCCGCTAGCTTAGCTGGATTTCTATTGGGAAGCTAAAAACAGATTTCAACTCTCCTCCATCAGCTTCCGGGTCGGGGAAGTCCCGACGCGACGATTACCGAGTGCGGTTAGAAATGCTCAATTCCGTTCTTTTCCCTGTCCGCTCTCGATAATAACTGTTATAAACTGGCAGGTAAGACACATATGAACTTTGATTGCTTTTCCATGGAGTCATAATCAGACATTTTCATCCATGAGCCGCGGAACTCTACTGCACTCGGTAATCGACTCGTCGGGACTTCCCGTCAACAGGAAGCTGCTGCAGAAGAGTGGTAAATTTAGTCAGCTTTTCAATAGAAATCCAGCTAAGCTAGCGGAGGTTAGATGCCCTGGACTATGTGCTGAGACCTATTTGTACTGTTGCTGAAGTTTGGTGCTGTTCTGAGCATTATTTGTGGCTTTTTGGTGGCGGTTTATATTTGGATCCATTTACTGCAGTGTATTGTTGTCGTGCGGTCGTTTCTGAAGTTGATAAAACTCCGTAAATTAGCGGTCTGCTAACTTGATCTCTCCAGAGGGAGTCTAACACAGTTTCACGTTGACAGTTTGCATATGTTAAAGTTCCACTGACCACTATCACGTTTTATTAATTTTAAATTGCACCAATTCCACATTGCACTTCGTTGGGTGGAAAATGCCTTGACAACATAGCGTTAATCTCCAACCTAATAGCCGGAAGATGATTGTAACTTTTGGCAAGTCAACAGAGAGTGGAAGTTATTACGTTTACACGAAACTTGTCCAGTGAAAGCCAAATTTTGTGTCTCAAAAACGTCTTCTCACGTGCTGGGAAAAGGAGCCCTGCTGCGATAATGAATTTTCACATAATCCTGTGGGTTTTTTAAATGGTTCGTTTATCTTAAGAAGTAGGATAATTAACTCAACTCCAAAAAGGGAAACTTAATCCTTCAGTTAATTTGAATATATAATTTTTTTTTTAATGTGCAACAACCTTTTGTCTGTTGCAAAAACACGGTGCGGTCATGCTGAAACAATAAACAAAGGCATATTATTAAAAGAGTCCTTCATTGAAAAATAAGAGCTCTCTCTCCGCTGGCTGTTTTTTATATATATATGTATTAGGTCACCTCGTGCATGAACAGCACACTAAGAGGCAGCCAATCTATCCAAGTTCTGCAATATGAAATATGACCTTGATCTTAAACCTGTCAGACGCAGCTGCCCTACAGCTACTCAGGCTGATCTGTTGGAGATTGCCCTGATCTCAATGGTCATGAAAGTCAATACTCATCAGGTATGACGCGTCACGGTGTATGTGTGCAGAGATAGGTCAGGCCTTCAGAAGTGGGCTCACAGACTGTGACGGTGATCATACCTTATTAATTGGCTGTACTGCTGCGCTGTGCATGCGGCCCACCCACGCACAACTTCTTCATCGTGCTCTCTAAGTTTCACCTCGCTGCCTGTGTGACCCCAGTTTCTCCGTGAACCACGACCCCGCCCACCCATGAGGGCCCTCCTCGGGTCAGTCAGCTGAGATTTGATTTATTGACCTCTCGGAAGCTATCAAACGCTCTCTATACAGGCTCCGCGCTCGGGGTCAACTCAATCGGTTGGCTGGGGAGATTGGGCTTATCAAAGAGGCTAACGATTAGGATGGGGTCACATTGGGCCTCTCACACAGCCCGTGTGCCGCTGCTGGTGATGGTGCTGTGACACTGCGGGGGGGAATCTTCTATAGGGGTCTGTGAGGTGTAAAAAGCAGCCCATATATTTCGCTTCAGGCAATCACTGCAATATGACTGGCGTGATTGCACCACTATGAGGAACATGCACACAGATAAAATGTCACAATGACGGGCAGATGTTGGGACGGATAAGCATGTTGCACAGCTGCATAGATTGATTTCTGAGGAATTTATTGGGGCCATTATTTT
The DNA here is from genome assembly GCF_900880675.1 of Sparus aurata. NCBI lineage: Eukaryota > Metazoa > Chordata > Actinopteri > Spariformes > Sparidae > Sparus > Sparus aurata. Next base: position 29,078,180 of record NC_044201.1, read on the forward strand.
GCAAACAACCTTGGATGTTCTAAATGAAATTGTAAATCCATGGTAATCTGTGGGTCATGCATAGCAGTTGACATTTCAGGGCTATGTAGATCACCTTGAAATGGTTGGATTCTTATAAGTGGGGCGTAAGCCTGTGATTTTGTAAAAGCTGCACTGCCTGCAGCTTTCAATCTCATAAAAATGTCTAGGACCCAGTTCCATTTCTGCTCTCTGGGCTTCTGCGGTTCTCTCGGTTTTACCAGTCCGCAGGCCTCCGGAGTTTCCCTGCTTTTATTGGCCATGGCAGTGAACTCGCCTGTTTCACAGAACAGCCATGTATTTTTTTAAATTATTTTTTTGTCTTTGACCAAGCAGCTATTAAACTGTCAATGTATGATGTGTGTTTGAAATATGTAATTCTCACGTTTTGTCCGGAGGCATCGCTTCTCACGTTTCGTTCAAGTGCAAAATACATATTTAACACACGTACTTTTGTCTCGACTTTCTTTGTTATACGACACAGTGACAGCCCGGCTAAATGGCCCCTTTCAGAGCCTTGTCATATACAGTCACAGGTGAGCTGGTGTGCGCAGTCGTTTCTCCTTTCCTGTGTGTCAGCGGTTAAGTCGCAGGTTATAAGGGAGCAGCCGGGGGAATGCTCAGCAACAACTGTAGGTGAACAGTAATCTAATCAATGAGTGTCAGAACCAATCAGGGGCCTGCTAGATACATTACATAAAACAGCCCGTGTTGAATAAAAACTAGACTTGTTGTGTGAGCTGCCTGGTAGCTCAGGTTTTCTCTTTCCTGTCACATTGTGTAATATGTAATAAAACAGATATAAAAAAGGTCCTTTCAGTCGCTGGTCTTTACAACTGAGCTGGAGCTGTGAATGGATAATAGCCGGCACTTGTGATACGTGAAATAACATCTCCCGACTGGTGACACACACCTCTGGTCTGCACTCTGTGGCAATGGTTTAGCTGAGCCGTGCAATACCGAGATAAGATGTGGGGAAGTGGAATCATGCCCCCCAATCCCTTAATTTCTGAGGGCATCCATTCATCCGTGTCAAGGTTTTGTGGAGAAATGATTTTGCCTAATACAAAATAAGATAGCGAAGCAAATGAGGCCTACTGTTCGACAAAAAAAAAAAAAAAAAAAAAAAAAAAAAGACAAATCCTCGGCCAAGAATGGAACATTTTTTAATAATTTAAAACGCTCTCTGTTTTCATTGCCTACCGAGTGCTCCAAAAATATCTCTCACAGGCAGAATAATGAGAATTTAAATGGCGAAAGATGAGTATGCACCGAACGAGTGGAAGAGGGAAGATCTGAGAGAGAATGGCAAATAAAAAATGATGACAACATTTGTCAGATTTGCTCATAATGTGGAGATGAAACTAATATACTGGGGTTGCAGTTAGTTTAGCGAGAAAGATACGGTGACACAAAGACTGCAAGGGAGAGAGAGAGGAAATACTGCACTGATAAGATGCAGTAAATGTCTTGTTCTCGTCGTGCCAATAAAGAATATTCGAATTTGAAAGCAGGAGGAGGAGGAGGAGGAGGAGGAGGAGGAGGAAGAGAGTGGTGCTGCATACAGAAACTTCTACATCTGTTTGTGAGCCATTATATCAGAAACTACTTTTGCATCCAGGAAGCTCCCTAGACACAAATACCACAAAGGGAAAAAAAATATATAAAAATACATTGACACAAACCTGGGAATCATGCACACGCGACACAGGGACAGATCTGCACTCAGGGCTCAGTTTATACGACTAAACAGGAGGAGAGCGACAGCGAGCCAGAGTGTATAATTGCAGACAAAGATAAAGTGTTTCATGAGCAGGGTGATAAAGTGCATATTAAATTAGCCTTAGCTCTATCGATCGCTGCACTGCAGCAGAAATGGATGCCTTGCATATCAGAGAGATTCAATTATACTCATATAATCAGCTTCAATTCCTAACGGAGCAGGAGTCGGACAGGAGGAAAGGTTGAAGGGAGAGAAGGAGGAGGAGGAGGAGGAGGAGGAGGAGAAGCAGGAGAGAGGGAATCATTTGCATAGTCTGCATGGAATACAGCTACTTATAGTCTGACACTGGAATAAATCATGCAGCATGGAAATGAAAAAAATATTTATTGGTTTCAAAAAGAATTGTAAAACAATAGAAGCAACACTTGGAACCTCGTGATACTTTCCTCCTTTCCTACGATCCTTCCTCTTTCCCTCCTCGCTCTCTTTTCCTCCCCGCTGTGCTTAGCAGTCATTCCTTCACTCCCCCTCCCCGTATTCCTCCTTTCGAAACCCATTTCCCCTCATTACTAATTCACTGGTCATATTTATTGAAGGGGCTCACTCTGAGGGGGGATCAATGTCTTATTTACACATTTAGACAGTCTATGGACTGAGCTGCGATTAACTGGCCTATAAAACCTTTACCAATACCGCCATAAATCTGCCATCAGGGACATTTGCCTCTGATAATGTGCATCTCTATGAAAACAAACAGAGAAAAAAGCCTCACTGGATCAAGAAAAATGGAGGCATTGCTCTATATATGCAACAGGGGTGCATTTTATGAGGCAATTATCCAACAGAGCTGCATTTCATATTGTAAAGAACTTGCAAATATAGCCCATATATTGGATTTATATAAGGGAATGTTACATCCTGCACCTCTCTGTTTAGTCAACTGTGTGATCGCGGCTGATTTTCTTGACATTTTTGTGGTTTGATATTGATTTCTGAGTTGATTTAATTAATTAAAATGTAATTTAAAAAAGGCTACCAGGTCAAAAGTGTTGCAGTTCAACGCTTTGCTCGTGCAGACGACTTCAGAAAATGCTTAAAAAAATGGGATATTTGTAGCGACTCATGCTGAAGCTCTTTCAGGACGTTCACATCCTGTATTTATATTTCGCTCTCGTTGCTACTGTATTGCAAAATGGCTGCCATGCGATGAGATCCCTGCCATGACTGATTAAATCTAACATGTTGTGATTCTGCATTCACTCTTAAGTTATTTCACCGTTGCATCCATTAATTGTGTCGCACGAAACATGTTACCTCGGACTAACTGTTCTGTCACACATCTGTGCAATCAGCTCAGATCACACGGGACAATCAGTGTCATTTCCGCGCAGACTGCTTGGGAACAAACAAAATGGCCGTGTGTAATCGCTAAGACGTGTTTCATTGCAGTCATGTTAAACACATATGGTGGGAAGCATTTGCATCATCTGGGCTCATTGTCATCTGCTTTGCAGTCTTTTATGTCCTGATTCAGCTTCTGTTTAAATTCATAAAAATGAAAAGACAACTGGAAGCTACTACTGATATCATGTCTGCTTTTTTTCCCCCTTTCTCTGTCCCATCCTTTCTCTTGGCTCTGCAACAGAATTCAATTACTCTCATACTCCCATATAATCACTTTTCATCCCCAAGGCTTGACAGTTTCCCTGGTCTGACAGAAAAAAGCCTAATTACTCTCTGACCTTGACTCCCTCTCCCTCATTTTCCCTCTCACTCTCTCCGTCTCATTCCTCCCGAACAACCGGTCCGTCTGTCTCACCTCTATTTTCGAAAAAAAAACACACAAACACCTGTCAAAACGTGTGAACCCCGTTCAATCTGACAATCTGACATGTACACATTTGCACTTCTGGCACGCAGGCCCGCTGCCACAGTGGCACAAACACAGACACACAAACGTGAAACTAATTTCATTCCAGCGGTTGTGATATCTCTGGCCGGCCTCACCATAAAGGCTTTTCACTTCTGGTCTTAATTTCCTTCAATTTCATACCACAAATATAGACGCTCTTATAGTAATTTAAGTCTTTCATGGTCTCGGGCAGTATAAGTGGCTCATCTTTTTTTTAAAGGAGACCACACACTCAACCTTGTTGCCGGATCTCTTCGGCTTCTCTCTTACAACATGATGGAGGACAATGTGTGAAAGTAGAGAAATAATTCAAACAGTGTTGTCAGCGCGGCGTTACCTCCTGTTCCTCTTAATCTGCTTTCTCCACGTCAGGCGAAATGCAGAGCGGAGAGCTTGGTGAAGCGTTGATTGCTTGTAGAAAGGAAGACACCTTTCTTGTCGGTGCTGTTGTTCGGCATTAACGCTGTGATGAGCGTACATACGCATACCTCTAGTGTTTCGGCATGAGAGGGAAGTAAATGTCAATGAAGTGTTTTGCTTTGATAAATAAGTGAACTACAGTAAAAAGCTACGTCAAAATATGTAGGAAAGTCTGGAAAATTCCCTTAAGCTTCAAATAAATTGTATTTTGTGCTTTTCACGTGGAATGTTCCCAAATTAAGAGGACAAAGTGAAGGATATTATGAAGCATGCATTAGTTTAATTACAAAGATTCAGAATAAAGTAATGGGAAGATGACAGAATATGTGTAGCTTAGTTTCTCAGCATATTTGCCAATAGCTGAGCTGAGCTGACCTTTAAGGTTGGAGACGGCGGGGATGGTGTTGAGTGAAAAGGCTGCCAAGCCACAGTTCAAGATTGGGATTGAAAAACTGTAATTGTGAAGCCACCGGATATTTTTAACGAGTTGTCACGACATTTCCAGCTGTTTGTGGCGATGAAACCAGAATCTTTTCTAACCCAAACCAAGTGTTTTTACTACCTAAACCTAACTAAACCATGGGCTTGAAAAGTGCAACATATAGTGTTTTGCGGAAACTAAAGAATGGCAGAGTTAGTTCCTCAGTTACTTCGACATCAGATGACTTTTTATCTCACTTTAATTATTGGAAACCGTTAAAAATGATCCTAAAAGCTTCCGAATGTGTCTGACTTCATCCTCAAAATTAAACTAAGATGCAAAGCTTTAAACATCTGTTTCAAACCAGACAGTCACTCTTTTGTCATTAAGCACACGTCACATGCTTGCAGACGTTTCAGTACGTAAGCATGGACGCAGATATCCGAGCAAAAAGGTTTGTCATTCTGCAAAAGCAGAGAAGTGACCCATTCACCGACCAGAGTGCTGTGAATATCACTGCACAGCCAAACATGGTTCAACAGATCTATACATAACACACACACACACACACACACACACACACACACACACACACACACACACACACACACTCTTTGATGTCACCTTTGAAGACACTGTATTGGCTTCCATGTATCCCTTAGAGGCTTAACCCTGTAATTTGCAACGCACACTCAAACGCTGCACCATGTAGCATTTTGTGAATTTATGGCTGCCATCTCACACCTGCTGCACACAGGTGATGAGCCAATAGACATGACAAATAGTTAAGTCACACTTGTCAGAACGTGTTGCTGAGAGGAGGCTGCCCCAGAAATGGCTGGGTTCTTATGTAATAAGCTCCTTTTTAAGTAAACAGATAGACACAATGTTTTTGTGGTTTGAATCATGAATGCTGAGTGTGTTGGTTCAACATTAAATCTACTTATCATTGATTATATAAACAGTATGGATTAGGGTTGGGGTTAGCTGGCTTCCAACGGCACCCCTGTTGGCCCGGCCCCAGAAAGCCTTTTGTCAGTGGAGCTAATTAATTAAATTTCCTATACAGCACTGGTGATTCACAGTCCCCACACTGTGATTGTGCATACCAGACTTTATATTTATACCTAACATACATGCCTATGCCTCCTATATCCACCCTGCAGACCTGACCTAAACCCCATACTTCTACCTTTAACATCAAGTCTTCCCACCTGTATCGTACCTGGATCATGTCCCCAGAACAAAGGTTGGTTCAGGTTTTGTAATATTTCATTTTCCAGACAGATGCTTTCACTCCCTAGTTTATCTTAACTTATACCATGGTCTGGGGGAATACTCGATTCTGATTAGCTGCAGGGTGTCCATTAACCCCTGATATATGGACACCTACTAAGTAGTTCCAGTCAAATTGACTGTTCACCGCTGTAAATTAATGCGCTAGCTGACGTATCAAATCTGAATATTTTATTTCCAGCAGTGAGTGCAGTCCGTCAGTCCTTCAGTGTCTTATCCTCTGAACGCCACAGGGTGGCGACTGTAACACACAATCTGCAGAAAGTTCACTTCCCCTCTAAACTTACTGATACGTGAATAATCTCTCATCCCGTTCGCTGTTCAGCTCTCTGCTTCAGGCTGCGGCCACAGTAACGCTACACACGGCCGATCATTTGTTCGTGAAAATCTTGCTATTGATTTGGGGACAATGACATGACTGGTTTGCTAGCTAATCGTGTTAGCTAGCATACTGTCAAATTATATTCACTGTTTGTCAACCGTATGCAATGTTATTGACTTTGAATCTTGCTAGCATAGCGTTAGCTTTCTGGCTCATTGCTGAGCGGACTAGAATATCTCCCGTTGCCAAGTCGTATCTATGATCCGTCCTATTTACTGGAGGAGTGAACAACGTCTCCGTTGCATAAGAATCTTACGGGAGGGTAATGATTGCTCCAGGTATTAGTCAAACCCTCAGGCGTTACCAGGGAAACTAAGTTATGGCTTGTGAAAAACTTTATATTTTGATTGCAAAACGCATGAAAATGTAAATTAATAGTCCGAATTTCTTTTCTTCGGCAAGTGACCATGGTATAAGTGGACGGTTCTTAGGCCTCCGCGTCGTCCATTAACTTCTGTTTATGGACACCTCGTCGGGCATTATCCCTTACTCTAAACATTTAGATTGAAATGAATGAAAACCGCTAGTAGCATGTGCATCATTTCCTACAGGCAGAGTGGGCTCACAAATATTTAACCGTAATCTCGAGAGAGGGTGAAGTGAAAAAAACAAAAAATAGCCCTCTGCCTCAATCAGAGGAGACCAACTCCGATGGGCCTGCGTCAGTTCTTTCACAGAGGGCAGGGAAGTCAGTTGTGCCTCTGATCTCACTTCAGGCAATTTGCTTCGAGTCATGTAAACTTGCTTCCTTGCGTGTTTTGCATATTTTTTTTTTTTTTGCAAACAGCTTCTTTAAGTTTGCAAAGTGCACTAATAATTGATGGTTGCACTACAGCAAACGTGCCCTTTAAAAACCAACCACGCAACTTTAATGGACTAAACATCTAAACACGTCTACAACTTCTGCTAATAGCACTCAGTTTACATTAGTTTGATGTGAACTTCAGATGGTATCAAAGACGAGCACGTTCCACGATGTCGCAAAATACAAACATGCTCTGCACACACACAAATAAACTACACCGTGATTGGCTAATGGACATTTTTATCACTGCAACAGTTTCACCCTCTTGTCAAGAAAACTCAGAAAACCCTGTTTATTGTGAAATATCCTCACATACATTCGCAGTGATTGTGAGAAAATAACATGTTTATCCTTCAACAAAAGTCCTGTTCTTTCCCCTGAGCGCTGAACTTGGCCGAGGGTTTTATTCTTTAATTAGCTTCCCGGGAGTGACAGTCTGACCTGATGTAGGTTTTATCCACACACACACACACACACACACACAGATACCACACTGACTGTCTCTGCCGGTCTCTACTGTATTCAATGCTAACATGACCCAGGTTCACTCCACTCCAGTCTCTGCACATATTTACCCATAAGAATACATATGTATGATTCCCAGCTCTGATCTATTTGCTGAACACCGAGTTTGCATGTATATAACTGACATGTCCATCAAACCCTATGGAAGTGACTGCAGGTTTACACTGTTATGTAATGTGAATGTGAATGTGAATGTTATGTTAGTGTGTGCAAAAAAACACTCAAATAAATAAGGATAATAGATAAATTGTTTCTTTTGGTGCACCTTACCCTGAACATTGAGACCAGTCAGAAAGATCAAGCTGTTTATCATGTATGTGACTGAAGTCAGTAGATGTGCTCATCAGAGAAACGACCGTATAGATTCACTGTAAAAGCGGCTCATTATTGTACATATTGTCTTTTCTCGTTGGAAAGCAGACTCACCCGAGAATACACCGCTGTTCATTACCAGTGTGAAACCAAACGTGAACGGCGGGTTCATTTCAAACTACTAACCCAGTGAAGTTATGTCACGTACTTAATGTAACTGCCGTTAAAAAGAATATGATGTTTTCTGAAAGCAAACTGAGTTGTTGAGGTTTGAGGATGTGTTGATGGATCCTCATATTGTTGCATCTGTTTATTCAAACATGTTTAATATTCTCGTTATTATCTTAATAGTCTCAGATCCTTTAACTCTTACGTTTACTATTTCTTGTCGGGATGATTATGGCTGCAGGCATGGATGTAACTGGTCAAATTAAAAGTAGACTTCTGTAGTGTGACCATGTAGATAAATGATGAGGGTGAAGTCCTGAGACGGGGACGGTGCAACTTAGCAACGGAACGAAAATAACTGTAGAGGAGCCAGAGTTAACCTACGGCACTCATCTGTTGCGCCTGTGCTGATGTTAAATAGACTTCCAAAAAACAATATGAAAATAACTTGTTGTATATGACAAATAAGCAGACATTAGCACAGTTTATCCACCAATAGATGATGACACATCGTAACACATGGTTGTTAGCTAAAAAACAAAACTAAATCATTCAGAAAACACACAAAAATCAGAACACAAACATATACAGTATGCATATCTCTTATAGTGCTCTCGCTGTACAACACAATTAAAAGCATAGAGCTGCTTCCAGCAGTTATATTAAAATGTAGGAGCTCATTCCTCCGGGTATTTATTAAGTTACAGTAAGGAAACAACTAAGACCCTGCATATCATTTGGTTATGTTTCATTTACTATCCCTATAGGCGGCTGGCCACTTCTATAGCTTTGATGATGTGTAATTATATCTCTATAGCGTACTAAGATAGAAAAAAAACCTTGAAAATAGATCATTACCTCATATATTTCAATGCTTTCTAACTTTCTACACCACAGATATATAATTAAACAACATCAAAGCTATATGTCATATATACGGATGCATAATTAGCTCACTGAAGGCGTGCAGAGCAAAAGAAACTGAAAGAAGAAACAATGCAACCATAAGCTTTTCTTCTTTTTCTCCAAATAACATCAAATATGATCATTTGAATCTCGCCTCCAGGGAAACTGACAACAGATGCTCTTAATCATCTGAGAACGTTTTTATAGAAATACTCTATACTGTGCATATTCATTGTTTTAAAGTGATGGTTTCGGCCCCTGGCAGTTTAAGGGTCAACGTGCTGTGATTCTGTGTGAGCATGTGTGTCGTTATAACATTATTCGAGCAAACAGATTTTAGATTATCACACTGGGAGACATTAGCAGCCACCCTCGTGTGCTCTCCAGAATCTAACAGCTGATTTATAACACATATCAAAGCTAATTCCACTGACTTCCGCCCCGCCGCTCTATCTGCAATGCTGATCGATCTGCCCTTTGTATCTCCATAAGCCAGTCTGCCGTACACTAATAGAAGAGGTATAAAGTTACTTTGTGACCTTAATAAAACCTTCACTTTGTACTTTAGCTGGCTGCCGCCTCCTGAATCAAGTGGCCCAGTGGCACATCAACATAAAAGCAACCATCCCAACCGGCTCTGGACACTTTTAATCTGTTCAACATCCAGATCCACTCCTTCAATCCTTCCTGCTGTCACATTCTGTTGGCTGTGCGTGCTGCTGTGACACGAGTTGTCACATAAAAACGCCAGACTTCTTCTATCTCAGGACTGTCACAGAGAGGGTGAGAAAGTCGGGGGAGGAAATCATTAAGTGTGTTCAAAAAAACCATAAGGATTGAAAGGTGTCGAAAGGATTCACTTTGAACATTTACCAGTTGGTCCAGCGGTCCGAAGCGGAAACCCAAAGGTCATTTTGTTTCAACGGTGGAATTTCTCAGCACGACAAATCACAGGGAGCATCCAGACATGCTCGAGTAAAGCTTTCTGAACTGTTGCAAGGCCTAATATTTACTGACATTTCTGAAAATTTTGTAATTAGGGAGTCCCACCACTGGGCCCTTCAGAAAAAAAAGGCCGTAACAATAAATTTCAGGCAATATTTCTTTGGCATGTCCCTCGTTCCCAGAGCACAACAACGTATTTAGGTTGTATTCACGGCTGGCTTTTGGGAGGGCTTTGTTAACGCTGTTTCACAATGCAAAGCCAGGACTGTGGCTCCATTTGAGAATAAGAGTTTTTTTATGAAGCGCTCTCTCTTCCTTTACAAATTATGCACTACAGTCCCACCGCACAAATATGGTAACACAGTCAGGATGTAGCGGTGCAGTACAGCTAATCAATTCCAGAGCGTGAATCTCATGTGTGTTTGCGGGAGCCAGCTGGTCATTGTTTAGCAACTTCACAATGCTGAATGTTGAGACTTTATATAGAATTATAGCTAGAGGAGATTTTGCTTGGACACCACAAAATCTATATCAATCATCGTTGGATTCAAGCTCCTAATTAATGAGCAGAGTGCTTTTTTTTTCTTCCTACATATAGCTTTAGTATAGTGCAACATAGGAGGCTGTAGGCTGTAAACTAAGTGCATTTAGGGATTACAGTTGTTTTTAGTTTTTCAAATCTAAGTTTTAAATAACAATTTATTGTAATGCATTGACCTAAACTAATAAAGGGTAAAGCAATTATGTGCCTGCGACAGAGGAAACTGTCCTGAGCAAACTTCTGAATTCCCTGAAATATACGTCTCTGATGGAGCTCAGACTTTATCAGTTTGACGGCCGGTTTACTCCAAATAATTTCAACACATGAACCTGGACTGTGTGTGTGTGTGTGTGTGTGAACTTTGGATGTGTTAAAAGACCACAAAATATAATTAACATTAGATCTTGTCCAATCATGTCGGCATGTCAGGAGACACATCAGTGAGGTTAAGCTGCTGTGACTGGCAGGATCGGGGGAAACACTTATCTTCTCTGCCGCCAGTGGAATCGCAGCGGGTAATGTAATATTTGACACAATTTAATGTTGCATTATTGTACCCGCCCGCAATACATATCCTTTTAATCAGAATGTTAATTTAGATGACCCGGCCCACCTAATCTGTGGATTATCCACATTGCCCATGGGTGTAACTGCAATTAGGAATGGCATTTATGTGATTAAAGTTACAGGCAATAACAGAGTATTGTTTAGACCTATAATTAGATAACTGGACAGGGATAAATGTGATTTATGTATGGGTTTAAATAAAGGTTTAGTTTATGTTGCAGTTATCCCTTTGACTCTGTGTTGGCGTATCTGCTGTCTCTGTATAGTTTTAAACCAATTTCTTGTCACTTTTTGGAAATCACTTTATGTGCAGTGAGGTTCGTCTTTGGAGAAACTCTTATAGCTGGGCTCTGTCTCTGGTTCACTGCCAGGTACTGACCTGCTGGTATCCTTCTTTATTAACTTTCATGCAAGCACAGCTCTTGTTATATAATGACATTTCCTCAAGGCTTTTTCAAATTAATTAATACATATTTTTTAACCCCCAACCTTAGATTTAGAGCTTTGCCCATGCCCTCAGCATCTCATATAGTTGTATGAGGAACCCTCACCCTCCTGCATGAGATGCACCGGACTTTTAACTCACTCATGACAGTCGGATGTAAGTTCATAACTTAGCTCACGTATTCAATGAAACTAATTTATTCAACACAAAACGAACATCTTTTCTTTTAGCTAAAAGCTAAACTTCAAGCTTAAGAGCAGCATCTATCCATCTATCCATCTATCTATCTATCTATCTAGCTATCTAGCTAGCTATCTATCTTTGCCTGAACCGAACCAAACTGCAACCATTTAATAACCTTAATAAAATATGTAACCACAGCCTGTTGGTTTCTGGCAGTCTCATACAGGTACCAGGGGGATCTTGTCTATCTGTATGAGATACAGAGGAGCGTGACAACATGTCTTGGATGTGATGGATTAGTAATGAGGTTGGGTTGTGTCTACAGTTTCTTTATAATTGATAAAATAGGAACCGAGAGGAAAACCACTTGAAAAATGTTCCAATCATGAGCACCAAAAAAAGTGTATCTTTGTGATAGCCAATTAGGTCACTGCAGCAGACAGAGAAACACTGAACATGTGAAGAAAACTCAGGGTGTAACAAATCTTAATAGGCTAGTTTTTGGCTCCATACAGCTTATAAACACACTGAGACGCAGAAAAGAACACAGACTTATTAAACGGACCCAGCAGGATGTTTTCTGGCAGCTGTGTCCCAATTAAATACTACACATTAATTCTATCTGGGTTTTCAGTTTGTCGTGTATTCAAACTGGGAAACTGAAAAAAAAAAAAGTCATTCAAAGCTGTCAGCCCGCCGATGGAATTTGCTTCAGTTTTTGAAAGCGGAGTTGATGGACACTTTTGTCCCCCACAATTCTATGCACAACAGAAATGGGGGAGCTAAAATTAAAAGCAATTATGGATGATGGATAAGACAAGAATAACGGATGATTTGGTGGGAATAAAAATAATGTTCTTTTTGTTTGTGCAATTTTCAGATTTTTCACTGGAAGCTCGCCTCCCAAAAATCGGTCGACTGAACAAGTACTTCAATTTCTTGCATTCTGATTTCTAGAATGAAGATTAGGAAACAGCGATTGTGTTTGTATAAAGTGTGGAACCGTTGTGTAGTTAATGAGAATGAGTTGATGGCATTGTGGGTAAAACACGAATGAAAGATGTTTTTATGGTCAATACAATACGTACTGTAGCCTCTTACACATACAGACATGGGCGTAACCACGCATTCTTTGGGGGGGTCGTGTCCCCCCCAATATTGAGAAAATGGCAATCTGTCCCCCCCAATATACAGAAAAAAATATGTTAAATATGCACTCTTTTATAAACCCTGTCAAACGTTATTTCTTATTTATTTTCAATTTATTTCCGTTTTTAAGGAAAACACAATTGTGTGAACCCCCCTCTCCCAATTGTAAACTTGGTTGCGCCCATCCTAAGGTATTAAACTGTTCGCCCTCGCGGTGTAATAGCATACTGAAATGGAGCGCACCTCAGTAGCTGAGTCGCTCCCCCATACATGAAAAACCCATTGGTCAAGTTACAGTGATTGACAACCATCAAGCCAATCACAGCCATTTGATCAAACCCACTAGTCCCGGCCGCCCGGGAAAGTAAACAATAACATGCTAGCGGAGCTGCTGTCACTCGCTGCTGCAGACAGCGAACAGAGTGGAGGTATGAAACTGTTGTTTAACTAGTTAATAATGTAGAATTTTGTCTGTAAATAACTTTGTCTTGCTTCGTGGCATGTTTGCTAATATTAAGCAAGCCAGATGGATTAGGCCAAGCCAGGTAAGCCAGGCAAAGTTAATGGTAACTGACATAGTTTTCTAGAAACATCCACTGATTTTGATATTATTCAGCATGATTATGAATGCCAAAAAGGAAGAGGCAGCAGAAGATTGACTTCTTTTTCAAGTCAAATTGTCATGTAAGTGGAGTTATGTGACAGGAGTACATTCATATTCTTGCATTAATGCCATGTAGGTGTTAATTTACGTAATTTAAAGCTGTTTGTTGGAGCTTAAAACCTTAACCATAAACTCATCCCTGTTACTGCTCTCATTTGTTACACATACAGCTCCTCCAGGTAATGTCCAGATCAGTTCAGAATAGCAGTGCATGTGTGAAAGGGGCTACACTACTGTACATTATACACTGTTATTTATGCACTTACTATTTAGCTAAAGCAAATAAACTAGTAACACAAGCAGAAAAATCAATGTATTAAATTAAAATGATCATCAAGGTCAGCCATTGTTCTTCTGGTAAAATATTAGTATCTGGTCACAATGTAGGCAGCACAGAGACACAGGGAGAGGCACGGTGAGAGCAGTGGCCAGGCAGGGACATGCTCTGGAGGTACAGATGATCAGGTGAGAAATCTGAATGAGAACTTAAACAGCATGATAACATTAGTTTTGACCTAGGCCTACATGTCAGCAGTAAATAAAACTAGTAACATTGGGCCTGATACTGGCATATAGGTGAGATATAGAGCAAAACCTTTGAGATAAAAACAGTGATTTTCACTTAATGGGAATTTAAAGAGAAGCTTTATATTGATTCTGTAGGAATCCATGCAATTTCACAGAATATTCCTTTACATGTGAATTCAAATGGTCAGTGTTGTCCTCAAAACTTCTAAATGTGCGAATTTTCAGATATAAAATATCATAGAATTGTGGGAAATGTACTTTAAAAAACAAAATTCGGGGGAAGGGCTCTCATTTGGACCCCCCCAATATCTATACCATGGTTACACCCTTGCATACAGATGTGTTTGGAGGACTGTTAACTGGTGACTGAGCTGGAGGAAGTATGTAACACGTGTGTGTAGTAGTGTGTTTTTGTGTTTGTGCTATTGAAATTCTTTCCTTGTGAACACAAACCTTTAGAAAATGAATCCATGTCGGCCAATGCTCTCCTGTCCACAGTTAATTTGGAGGGGTTAAGATGTGGTTTTAGGGGAAAAGCTGGAATTGGATTTAGATTAGGGTTCGGAGGAGACCGGAGCTTAATTGTTGCCGTAAATCACCTCAACTGTTAACGGTATTAAAAGAAAAGGCACTTAGTCAGTGTATATTGTTTGTGTGTGTGTGTGTGTGTGTGTGTGTGTGTGTGTGTGTGTGTGTGTGTGCTTTTTGTCAAGTGCACTTTCGTGCTTGTGGCTACTTTTCTGTAAGCAAATGTTTACAGTTTGTGTGTCCGTGTATTGCCTGCATATGTGTGTTTGTACTGTCTGTTAGCTGTGTGTGTGTGTGTTGTGTGTGCGTGCGTGCGTGCGCGCATGTGTGTGTGTGTGTGTGTGTGTGTCAAGTTGAGCTCCAGCGACATGAGAAGAGCAAGAGTTTGACACAGAAGCTTGTCGGCATCCATCAGGATCACATCACCTCCTCACCGCCTCCCGCCCCTACACCTCTTCTCTCCTCTTCTCTTCTCTTCTCTCCTCTTCTCTTCTCTCCTCATATTTGATCTGAATATATTACTTCCACTCACATCTGAGAGATGTGCAAAGGACTGCATTTGGACTTACATGTTTCTCCCTCCCTCTACCATCCTCGCGCTCCTCTCTTCTCTCAGTAACAAGCTGACAACAGACAGTCGGATGTCAACCGAAGCTACAGTTCATCATGACATCTCCTGTCAGAAGCTCAATTTAACCTATGGCCAACATGACCACAGCACGGGAGATGGGAGCACTCCTATATGCTTCGGTCTCAGCCCGGAGCAAAGCATTGTGGGTCTGCAACCCTGAAATAGTTTCTCCACTCTTGACCGGGCACAAACAGCCCCGCAGTAAACCAAAAAAAGAAAAATAATGGCTCCATTATTGGCTGTGTTTCTGCAGCACATGATTATCTTTTTTTATAGCCAGCAGTGTTTATGTACACACAGAAACACCGCCACCCACGCTCACACTTACACACTCATCCTGACACACACACACGTACGCATTCTTATAAACCATTATATGCAATAAGAGACATATCATATGGAAATCATGGAGCCCCGTTAG
Organism: Sparus aurata; assembly: GCF_900880675.1. NCBI lineage: Eukaryota > Metazoa > Chordata > Actinopteri > Spariformes > Sparidae > Sparus > Sparus aurata. Next base: position 29,093,670 of record NC_044201.1, read on the forward strand.
AATCAATGTGATGTCTGTTTAACTAATCGATTAAATTGAGACAAATTATTTCAGCATTTTTCATCATTTCCTGACAGTAATATTAATAAATGAAGCCTGGAGGTTTCACTTCCCCGTCAGTTCAATTGGTTTTCATGACTCAAACGCAATACTAAACAAGTTATTACTAGGCAGCATGATTCATACCTCATATTTATTATTCTTTTTCCTATAAAAGCAAAATAAAGAATAGGATGTGCCGCTGCTATTAATGTGTGCCGGGACTGAATCCTATTCTCTCACTGCATTTTGAGTCGCCTACAGGAATTATATTCCATGAATGCACTAATTAATTACACCTTGTGCGTTTACTAAGGTTATCTTCAGTGTACTTAGTGACAGTATGTGCTCAGTCTTGTTTGCATTGGTGACCAGCAGAGTCAGAACTGTGTAATTAAAAGGTAATTGCAGTATAATTGCAATGCAATGTCCAAAAGACCTCAAAGTCAGGCATCGCCCCTCAGCCTCATTATCGAAACTAGCAACCACGGAAGTGAAGCAATTTCTGCACGTAATAGATAGATAGATCGATAGAATTACTTTAATGATCCCAGACTGGGAAATTATTTAATACCTCTACCTTTAATAATGGGAAAATGATACTTTAGGGCTGGTGCGACGTAATCGATTGTGTAAAACGTTTTTGTATTAGGTAATATAGATATAAAATATAAAAGACCGCTGTGACATCATTGTCACGTGTGCATTTTATCAACGATGTTCTCACAATAAACTGAAACTCTCACTGCTGCTCACCAAACAACTTCAGGCTCACTGGTAAGAATTAATTGTCAGTAATTGGAAAAAAGGCAGCGTAATGGGACAATTAGATGGCCTCTACTTGAAGATGTCACAATGGCCATTCATTGAGTGTCAGCGTGACAGTAACCTTGACCACAATTTGAAAGAGGAAAGCATTAAATATTCATGAGTACCTAAGGGAAGAGGAGGCGCTCCAGGGAGCTGCTGTATGCAGAGAATGTGTGCAAGTCCTTTTACTTGTCATGGTTTGTGGAGAATCCGTGTGCGGGTGCATGACTATAGGGTGCATATAGTAGGTGCTGGTTTACATGCAATCAAGCCCCACTCCTCACACTGAGGAAAGGCAGCTTCTTGTTAGTCAGAGTGGAAGACAGACATGTCTGGGCTCGAGGCACCGCTGGCATTTCAGAGTGAAGTGCACCACAGTGAAAACATACATCAGCAGGCTGGTATAGCTCCCAGGTAGCTCCGGAATTCCAGACCTACTTTATATTACAGACACAGCTCGTCTTCAGTTATTCTCTCTTTTCTATTTCCCCTCTCTGTCTCTTTCAATCTCTCTCCATGTGTTTCTCCTCTTCTTGTCTCAGCAATCCTTTATGTAAATATATATTTTACTCTGCATCTTTCTCTTTTGACTGTCACGTTAGTTTTCCGTTCCTTTCTTCATGCGTGCCGAAATGCACCTCTGTGCCACGGCTCAGTCGCTGGGGAAATATCCCCCGAGGTAGGCATGTCTTTGTGGCCAGCTTAGAAATTTCTCCCTTTTTTTTCCCTCCCTTAAAAAATCAATAGTTCTTCTCTGTGCTATCTTCTTGTATTTATTCAGAGTTTCCATCCTGCGAGGAGGGGGCACTGCAAACTCAGTCAGACTTTTGAGGGGAAAAGGAGGGTTCATTTGCATGCATTTGCATCCCATTAACACATCAAACCTGCTGACTTGAAAGGGATGCCTTGATTAGGAACACCACCAAATTACTGTATGTCTACTTCCTCACTCCTCTCTTCCCCTTGTCCTCTCACTATCTCCGTAGCTTGTGCTCTCCTCTGCCTCGCTGAGCATTGTTACTGTACAGTACACAACATGTGTGTGTTTGTGTGTATCCATGCATCATTATAGAGGATAATGGTGGAATATCCCTCAACCTTTGATGTGCCAAACACTTCCTATGACCCATCTCCGTCTCTTGCCTTCTTTATGTTTCTTCCTCAGGCTTTTTTCTCTCCCCATAAGATCGTTCCCTGCTTCTCTCTCACAGCGTCACTGACATGTTTGGCAGCCTGATCTAACATCCATGTTGGATGCTTTCACATGTGTGTTATGTCACGAGGACACCTACAAATTGCTTTACACATGACCAAATGTACTGCACTGTAACATGCTACGAGCCCTCTAAAGATGAGCTGACTGCGTGGGTGTCAGAATATAAATGTGCTTCCATATCGCCGTTCCCTGATTTAAATCACTGGCTTATGTAATGGAATACTTCTCGTCTGTCACTCACTTTAAAAGCACAGCAGGGAGTGAAATGATTTCTAATACCTCTGCTTTTACTGTAGCATCGTCGATACCATGATAATACGCCTGTTGTGTTGGACTGTTGGACGGTCTGTGTTAACCTCTCCCAATTGTGTGAGACTAAAGACAGATAAAACCAAAATCAGACCAACAATGTAAAGTGCTTTGTCGTATGGTGTGATATTCTTTATTAAACCATCTTTAAAAACCTGCAGTTGGCATCGTCAGGGTCCAGCTGCCACATGCTGTGAGGGTTATTCACAGGAAAACGTCGCTGTGATTAATGATCGTAATTAGTTTAAGTACTTCTCCTCGTAAAAGTGTTGATTTTGACAAATATTTAAAGCTTTTACGGGTTTCTGTCTGCGGTGCACATACCAATTCTCTATGCGGTGTCACATTCTGTCAAAATCATACCACGTGTGCTGTCAAATGTACATAACGCCGCAGGATCCAGCAACAGACTACAGCTTCTCTTCATATAATCTAAGTTGTCACGATGGCTTTGGCAGTTTCAGCCACAGCATTACTTTTCCCAAATGAGCATATTTACAGTGTTATGTTTGTCGTAAGTAGATTAAGCATTCTTCCAGACACACGCACGCACACAAACACTGTATACGTGTATGTTTGTGAAAAGAGCCCTAATTGGATACTCTGTGCTGTTTACCAGTCCGAGTGAGCTAACGCAATTGCACAATTAAACATGTTAAATCTTGCTAATTAAATCCAACAAAGATGTCAATAGCGATCAATTACAAGTTGCGAAGTTGGCGAGTCTGAGGAAACTGGTTTGAGAGGGTGGCTTGCGAAAATTCACAATTACTAGAGATTTGACACTAATGAGATATAATGAGTACTTCAGCACACAGATGTACACAGACATACATACATACATGCATACATAAGTTCTACCACTACGGACCAATCACAAATTCATACCTACAATCATTAATTATTGCTAGTGTTTCTTTTTTTCCGACCTGGTATTTCAGTAAGCAAACATTTTAACACACAGCAGAAAATAGAAAACTAGCGCTGAAGCTGTTTTCTCCATCTGTTGATTAAATAAGTGGAACTGTCTTTGCCAACTAACCCTGCTTAACCCTTTTCTGCGCTGGACTACAATTACCAGCTTATTACCATTATTACTAATCAGATTTAAAACTTGTCTCCCTACAGTTGTGTTTGGTATTTACACAGGATAAGCAAAGCAACTAGCAACACATCTCCCAACTGTATGCATGCGCTACTAGCATTAAAAGCATTTGAGGCTGCACATTAATATAACACACTTTTGTTGCCGCTAACCTTTTTCTGTCATCACTCTCAACAGTCAATGTTACCAATCCCACAGCACAGCTGTTGGCTGCTGTTAAACATGTAATGAGCATGATGAAATCCCTCACGTGTTGAGTTGTCTGACAACATGAAAACAGATGTTTAAGAAAGGAATCCAACCCCAAATCACCAACATGCTGATCTGCATGGGACTAATATTATCACATGAACTCTGTATTTGCAAAATGTGGGAGGTAATCGATATGTTCTCACTCCCAACTAGTCAAACACAGCAGCTTGGTCAAAGACTGCTGCAATAATACGTTGTATGCTACGTTTGGTTACACCTGCAAAACATGGCTGACTCAACTGTCAACAAAATTGTCAAATATAATACAATATTATGACATTTGAACTGTTATCAAAGTTGTCACATGGTTGCGGTTTGGTTATGTTTAGAAAAACTACGTTTGGGTTGAAATAACTGCTGTAATTCTTGTAGCTTACAGTGATGTAATTAATGTGCCACAACTCGTCATTTGCATACATCAACTTCTCATTTTCGTACGCAACATAATTTGGAAGCAGATCCCTTTTGACATTTTGTCACAAATGGAACATGACCTCCAGTCTCAAGAGGAAAAGTCCAGTGTGGAACTCATCCAACCACCCCAATCATCCCCCAACTTGGACTTTGCTCCCTCTTTATTCCTCTGCACTAGAGGGACGCTTCAATAAGTGATGCTGGAGGGGCAACTACAGCGTTGAACTTGGAAATGTAGGGCTGCTGGCTGACCAGGCTGCTGTATTTGACGTGTTGGGAGTGATAACAAGCTGTAGGAAATATGTGGTGGAATTATCATTTTACAAATTATAGACATGTTGCATGGGATTAAGATCACCTGCATTCTCTGCAAGTATCCCAAACTTATTAGAGGTCCCCATATAATACTCGTCCAATGCAATCAGGGCTTTTGTCGCGCTGATATTTGGTTACAGTCAGGTAGTGTTTAGTTGGTTAATTTGAACGTGTTTGCTGAAAACAGCTGCTTGTTGCAGTTTAATAACATTATCCAAAACAGTGAATGTGCTGTAAAGCAAAACAGGGGGCTAAAACGGTCTCTGTGGGTTTGGGAAGTCATTAGACACATTGTTAATGCATACATGTATCTTGATTTGGTATGCAATTACAACACAATATCCTTTTAAGAGAATAGACAACCATGATGTTGATTGGTCGATTCCTCTATACCGCATTGACCCCATTAACATTCTGATTGAGCTGACAAGAGATCAGTGCGTCTTGATTGTGTGCTAAGTAAATCAGCATAAAGAGACGTTCTGACGTTCGGCCACCATCGCTTGTTACGCGTTTCCTGGTTTATATTAGTCTTCCTCCCATCTTGGCTCCCTCCCAGCTTCTGTTTTCCGTTCCCAGTCACGCTGAGTGCTCCTCTTGGCATCTTGGAGGATTCACTCGCCTAAAAACACCGCGTTCTAGCCACAATATGCGGCCTCTTATCTGTTTAATTTTCTCCCACCTCGAAAGCATGCCACGGCATCATCCTTGTTTATTACTGTCAGAGAGACACCAGTCGAACTCCCACTGGTGTGCCATTATTATCGCACAGATGGCGATGAGGGTTGAGAGAGAAAGACCGAGCACAGACATGAGGAGAGAGAAAACTGAGCGAGGGAGGGCGGGGTGAGAAAAAAAATAAATAAAACAGGAAGAAGGAGAGAGATTGAGTGGTGTTTTCCATTAAAACAGCAACCAGATGGTTTTCTGAATGTAGGCAGGAGTAGATCGCATGATTTCATCCTGCAGTGACAATACACCTTTATACAGCTCTGTTCACACACACACACACACACACACACATGCACTTCAGCATATACAGTGAGCACGCCTTTGACACGCCTTTATCCCAGAGGCTTTCTCCTGTCAAGGTAAATCCCTGCTGTCAGAAACAGTATCGCACAGAATGCAGTGACCCCTTCGTATGTTCCTTGACTCTTGTCGCGCTTGTTATTCGGATGTCAGGGGTCTTTCGGGGGTTGCAGACTCTCCCGTGTGCTTTCATGTCCCTCGATGCCTGCGTAGATTTACATTTCATCCTCACCGAGGGAAAACTACTCATGTTTATGTCTTAGTTTGGTTCATAGTTTCAGCCTCAACATTGTGACGGCATTCCAATTTCACATGAACATTTTATCGTATTTTTTTTTCCATTTTTACAGGTTTCTTGTTCATAGCCCAGTAAGCAGGGATTTGGTAATATGAACGTTTGGTTGAATAGCACAAGCTTTTAGACGTAGATGACTTATTAGGTGGGAGGTTGGTTAAAGCCAGCTCAAACAGCACAGCACAGAAACACGTCGTGCGCCGAAGGATAAAAGATGTTGGTGTTCCTTGCACAAATATACACAGATATTAAACAGCCTAAAATAATCCATCAATAAATAAGATGACACCGTTAAACAAAGACTGCATTTAATGGACCACATACACTCACACAATGTTACTGTAGTCACTCGCTCATGGTGATTTTACAGTCCTGCTTATTTGACGTGTTTAGCACCAAAGCAGTGGTTCTACCTCACGGAGAGATCAGCTGTTACTCCTCAGAGTCAGCACAAGACTACACGAGACCACCGGACCCTCCCAGTGGGCACATTAAACTGTATCGCTGATTTTATTAAAATCACGAGAGGGCAGGGGATCGTTGTGCAAGCGCGCATGAAGGGCTGCGTTGGATGGTTTTCTATCTATCTGCACGTTATGCAGATAATGGAAGAACTTCTGAAGTAACAACACAACTGATTGGTAGCTATTTGTCATAATGAGATTACATTGATGTCTTACTTTGTAATAATAACACAGCAATGATATGTAAACTATGAAAATCTTAACTTTGAATCAGCAGAAACATTATTCTGCAGACATCACTCTGTAGCTTCCCAGTAGTGTTCCTAACACACCTAAAATCCATCTCAGCCCGCCTATTGTTTCTCTCCTATGTGACTTAAGGACTACAGTGTGTGTTTGAACATGGCTTGGCTGAATCACACAAACAAACACACACACAAACAGATTCAGGGCTGGCCGGTGGCCACACAGAGTGAACAGGATGAAGCATATGCTTCGGCTGAATTCACACAAAATCTGGCAACGTGGGATATTATTTTTCTGATTCATTGCTTTGTCTCCCTCTCCTCATTCACCGAGCGTCTCACTCGACCACTGCTGTTCTGTCTCCCTTGTTGATCTGGGGAGTAGGTGCCAACTTCTAATTGCTTTCTAATAAACAACAACCGACATATCATGTGCATTATGCCTCTAAATTAAGGTTTAATGGTAATTAACAAGCATCATCTACCTCCTCCCAAGCTCACACCTGCCAGGCTATCTCTTCATGCTTCCACTGTCAGAGTGTGGGGAGAGGAAGGGAGGACATCCGCTCTGTAACCTACGTCACCAACTCTGCTGACGGATGAGTGGGAGTGTCCAGTTTAAAAAACAAATGAGAAGACGGAGGGATCTGCTCTTTAAATTTCCACAAGACCCTTCATCAGTGATACATTATATAGCACCAGGACTCTGTCTTTCACCCCCAGATGCCTCCCAGGTGCCTGTTCTTTTTTAAATCTGCTTGTTTACTGGCAGCTTAGATGTGTGTTATTGCTGCTATGTTTTCAATTTCATGCATGCTTCTTGTTAATTGGCTTGCCAGGGTGTGTATGTGTGCAGGAGGGGAAGGTGATGTTATGTATTCCACCGAGCAGCCGCTCTCTGCACCTATGAGGCCCAAGTCAATCCGGTAGCACCGGTCCGTGGCTGAACGCTTTGGAAAAGCCTGAGGTCACCCAGGAAAGGAAAGGATGGAGTCCAGAGAGACAGGAGGGGGGATGATGGGGATTGTGAGTGAAGGAAGGAGGATTACATGCCGGAGAGAAGTCGTTTGTCTGCTGAACAGCGTTCCCCCTCCTGGCTCGTTCTTTACCTTCTGCCAACAGGAACAATTGTTCTCATGTAGAGTATTATTCACAAATGATTTGCTTCTTAACTTCCTATTTTTTCAGACTTATACTTTGTTGAGCTCCTCTAAAAATCTCCCTTTTATCTGGAGCTGCTTTGCGGTAAAAAATAAATAAATAAGTAAAATGAATCTGTTTCTATAAGTCCTCTAACTGACCTTCATTCACACACGTGGCTGTCACAGAAATTAGCTGGGTGGCAGTGGAATGTGAAGATGTCACAGCTAATGATTTGAGATTTGTTAAGGTCATTTGTGTTTTTCTCGCTATTTAACCCTCAAAAGACCTCGACAGCAGCCGGTGGCGGTGGTTTCTGTGGCGAATATGATGTTGCCATCACGTTCTGAAGAATTCATTTGTCAAGGAAACCCTCATAGTTTTGTTTTCTGGGCTAACAGGCACGTGTTGCTGCCAGGAGAATGTCATTGTTTATGTTCAATGTCTCTGAAAAACAGTCACTTTTCCTTCAATGGCCTAAAAAACCTTCTTACCTGAGCTGTTTTGGAAACATCGACCTGGTCAGTACATTAAATAAAGGATTACCCCTGGATGATATCATTATAAATGCATGTAATGTGTTTAGGGAAGGTAAGATGTAGACAAAAAAAATAATATGGAAGTCTAAGACATCCAAGCGAATCTTTAAAATGAAACAAATAAACAAACAAAAAATGTAGGAGGAGGATCTCTCTGAGTTGATACTTATCTGGAGGCTGACCGCTGGAACAGGCTCTGTTAACATCATGCCTCTTATAAGAGCCAGGAGACAATATGTTTTCTGAAGCGTTATATTTGTAGGTGGAATGAAGTGATGGAATACTGTAGGTGGATGACGTAAAAGACTAGCAGGGGACTGGAGAGGCGAACAATGGGCCTGCATGAGGACAGCAGTGCTTTTCATCCGAAGCCTCCGTAGAAGCTCTCAATTTTTTTGAAGAAAACGTATTCAGCCAGAAGCAGAGGAGAAAGAAAGAACGCATATTTCTTACATTGAAATGCATCATGTGTTGAACAGTTATCCTTGATTCATATATGGCTAATTGAGTCAATTCAGGATCTGTGTGCAATGCACATCCGTCCCATCGCGCCTCACAGCAGACGTTATTCCTTCATCACTCGAGGTTTCAGAAAATATTTGCACTGAAACGACAGGTGGATTTTTCAATTTCTCCCTGAAAAAGATCCTCGAGTTCGTCTCTGCAACCCGCAACAAAGTCTGGGCCAACATCTCACAACAACGTGCCACGTTTGTGTGTCTGTGTGTGTCTCCTCTGCAGACTGTTTGTGTCAGACCCTGGTCTCATTGGTTGGGGCTTTACACAGGGATCTCTCCCAAAACCTCCATACCTCCACCTGCCAGGTGAGATTGCCTTTCTATTGCTCTGGAATAGCCTCGCGACAGGGGGCAATGAGATGGGCTTAGCTAGCCCGTGTTGCTAACTAGACAGAGGGAGACCCTTTTCTGCCCGGTCACACCAGCGGGAGGAAATAAATTCTAAACACAGCAGAAATTGAATCCATCACACCCTCCGAAGACAGAATAAATAAACAGTGTCCAGAAAAAGAAGGAAAAAAAAGAGGCAGAGTTAAATCCCCCGCTTCTCCGGCTCAACACAGTGACTCAGAAAATTAGGGTTTGTTATTCGAGAGCCACCAGAAAAAACCTAGAATATTAAAGTAAAGAGAACACGGGAAAGACTAAAAGTACATAGACAAAAGCGAAGGGAAGATATTTAAACAGACGGTATTCGAACCAGTCATTTACACTAATACTATAATTAGAGTTTTTGTTCTTTTGGGAAAATCCTGCTAAGCTGAGAAATAAGTTAATCAAATTCAACATCACATACTTCTTTAACCGAACGCCTTGGCCTCTTGCCATGTTCTGAAATTATTATATTAGTGTACTGACTAATTTACTGGTTAGCTGAGCACTAATGATTGAATGCCTGAACATGTTGCCCCGAGCAGTGTGTGTGTGTGTGTGTGTGTGTGTGTGTGTGTGTGTGTGTCGTTGTGTCTCTGAGTGTGGGAGAGAGCGAGCAGGCCTCATGACTCACGCTTGAATCCCTCCCCTCTCCGCGTCCCCGTCCCTGCGGGTTGACAAACACAACCGTCGCACACTGACAGCACTAAACAGCGCTCTGGGGGACAGTCGGCGCTTATTTTACAACTGGTCGGGAGTGGCACTTGATGCTTGAGTTATGATTCTTTGGAGGAAAATCATTGCAAAAAGGATCAAGTTTCATCTGGCAAATAAAAATGATTAATACCGTGACAAACAACGCCACAAAAAAACGGCCTGATTCATCCCCATTAAACGTCCCAATTGATCTGGCTATTACAACCTGATTTGTCTCAATTTGTTGTAAACACAAATTGAATCAGATTACACATTGATCCTGTGCCCTGGGTGGAATTTGTCATTCTTTTGTAGATGAGGATAAATTAATCTCCAGCAGCATGCCAATTGAGGAGCGGTGTATCATCTTTTTTTTTTTTTTCTTTCATGGTTGAATTTTAGTAACACAGCATTCACTTTCTGTCTTGAGTCACTTAAGAGCCTCCCTCTTAGATCCAAGCAGGAAGTAGTCTCACAAAGGGTTTGATTTCTTAATCATCACCATTGTTAAATCCAGAGGTGCAAAGATACAAATATGTTTTTACTGAATTATCCAACCGACTGATACTCAAATCAACGGCGTGTTGTTTGATCCCGCCTTTAGAAAGCTCACTTCCACATGACTAAGCAGTATATAGATCAACTCGGTGCATAATTTCCCCTCTTCTGTTTCTGAACAGACACATTTACATGCACAGACAGGGTGCTCGAGGCCATCCCAGTGTACGTTGCAAACCTTTGCTCTTTAACAGCCACGCTTGTCCACAGATTATGCTGTCATAGCAACGGAGGCGAGCACGCTGCCCTCCCCCACGTCCGACTCCTCGTACGCCTACACCTACGCCTTCCTCTCCTGCGCTCCCTCTCTGCTTTCTGCCTTTTTACCCTGCTTACATGTTCTCTTTTAACTATCATGGCTTTTTTTTTTTTTTACATAAAAGTAGAAAGACAAAAACATCATGTTGTGGGCTGGATTAGGACGTGCATAATCTACTGCAAACTGCAGCAGACAGACTAACGTGAGGAAACTCTTTCTTCAGTGTCACGTAAACAATATCATGCAACACAAGCAGGAAATAAACAGAACTTTGTATCAATACGATGTCAGGATGCAACTGAACGATGGTAATGAGTGAACAACATGCATCTACAACAGCGCCGTCCAAGTCTGGGTGTGTTTTAAGGACTTTATTCACCTGAAAGGTTCCAAAGTACGGTTGTGCCGGTCTGTGTGCAGCGTTCATTTTGTACCACTCCAGGTTTATGCATGTGTGTACTTTATGATGTAATGTGTGTTTACATGCACACACTTTAGCGCATTTGCAAGCAAACACACACACACACACAATTGTGCACACATATGAATGTTCTCGTACCCCATAGGAGGCAAAACAGGCTCTTTTGAAAACAGGTCGGGTGGAAGTCCTGCGGTTAGACTTTGGAAGAAGTTGTTCTGGGAGTTAATTAGTAAAGGGCCCACATTAGAACGGGCTAAGTGCCCATGAGCTCTACTCTCAAATCTGGGACAACTAAGGCAGTTACACACATAAGATGCCGATACCCATACAAGCATGCACACACACACACACACACACACACACACATGCAAGATTTTGAGACGCGTGTGTTACAACATACAGCTGCGCAGAGATCCAGCTACAGAAAATCTATCCATCCAGTTTATCAAGGAGTGTTTTCAGAACGGGCCGCTTCTTCAGATATCTACCACAGCAAATGAAAGAAGTACTTCACACAGTAAATCCATTAGTATTGAACACTCAGAAGTGTGCGCTTGAGAAACGACTCTGATAAATTATAGCAAGCAGAAACTATGGATTCTCACAATAACACAGATTCATGGTGAAATAGTTTCCCCGCCGTGTTCTGTAGGTTCAAAACAACATTTATCCACCAGAAAGAAAACAATAAATAAGTGATGTATCTTTTTGACTGGTTGAACATACAGATTACTGGCTCAGAGAGGAGATTATTCAAGTTCCAGTATGTTCAGTTTGATGTTTTATCTGCCATGACTTGGACTCCTAACAGTAAGGAACACAAATGAAGTGAAGCGAAGTAACTGGCACATAAAATATACATAACCCCATAAACTAATCCACATCTCATGACTCAAAATAGAAACTGTAAAATCATATTGTATTCTTCTGATCCTTCCTCAGAAATAAGAGATAACCGCGACAGATGGTGCGGATCATATATAGAACGACCTTTTGTCTGATCACACAGCAAAAATCACACACTTCATCAGTCAGATCATTACATTTATAGAAGCCGGGTGTTTTCTGACTGAATAATCCGACTCTAACAACATTCAGTCGAGGTGTCCAACAATGTCAACACCCTGGATGTTATCTTAGGAAGAAGAGGAAGAAGAAGAAGGGAGGGGCAGGGAAGAGGAAGAGGAAGAGGAAGAGGAAGAGTCACTTACTTGCAGTGCTTGTGTGGCCCACTAAGCGTCTCGATGACGAAGCATTCACCGCCATTCAGGCAGTAGGCCAGGTCCTTCTCGTGACAGGGTTTGAAATGCTCCGAGTGCAGCGGAGGGACCGTCGGAGACGCTGCAGGACAAACAAAGAAACTCTTGTTAGTCATAAAAACACAAAAAACAACAAAACAGATATGTGTGTTTTTCACGAATGCATTCGCTCTCTAACAATCAGTGACAGTGTTTATTCATCTCGCTGTCTCCTGGCAGCCCGTTTCTCCTCAAACTTCATTAGTCTCTTTCTTCAGTAAAAGTCTGCAAATAAATCATCATATCATCCTAAATTGCAGCTGAAAAAAAAACTCTCACTCTCCATCCGGGGATCCATAACGAGTGCGTGCCACTGCATCACAACATACCGCTTGGTGTGGACAAAACCAAACACGCTGTTGTTTGCTCAGACCCCGCGATGTCACCAGCGTAAGATGGATGGAGGATGGGTAATAATCTGTCCTGCTGTGATTAATACACTGTGGTCACACTCGTGCTGTTGGAGAGCTTGACTTCTCCCCGGCGATTTATCACAACACGCACGGCTGATTGTGGACAGCGTGCACTTGTGAGGGAATCTGCTCAGCGCGCCTTAATGGATGATCTTATCATTGAAATTAATAAGTGAGGCACCAGTTGCTTAAGAGGAAATATGGAAATGCTACATTGACCTGATCTTAAAAAACTGCGAGACCGTGGCGCAATTAATGGCATTCTGGGCGTATTTGCGCTCGTTCGGGGTAATTTGTAGAACAGAGAAGATGAATGAAAATGCAGAGATTTCAGAGGGTTCATGGGCAGTCATCCATCAGCGGCGTTCTGAAAGCCTGAGACGCAGTCGGTCGGGGCACGGCGATCAGACGTGCGGAGAAATCAGATCCGCAGCACAGTTGATGTTCTTATTAACGCCGCGCCGGACTGCTGACTGTCTCCTTTGTGCTTACAAATAAAAAACTGCGTCCGCTGAAGGCTCTCATCAGCAGAAGCTCAGCCATGTTTGTTTAAGTGGCAGGATGAACAGTGATGAGACAGAACTGCATGCTTCAGTGATTGGAAATCATGTTGTACTCGCAGGAAGCTGTTATTACCACTAGTATACTGATTACTGCGTCGGCGAGCCCTTTAATGGTGTGTAGAGGATACATCCAGATGTGGTGAAGATTTCTCAATCACCAGATAATAAGAGATTAATAATAAGCATAATGAGCAGTGTTTGGGGTGAGGGTGGGGGTGACTGGGTGACATATAGTGAGTAATTTCAGTGTAGCACCAGTTTCCTTAATCAGCAGTGTGAGGTGTATGTGTGGGGGGGGGTGGGTGGGTGAAATTATAAGATGCCGTGTGGCGATAGAGCTCCAGGGACCTTTAAAAACTCTTGGTAATTGGCTGTATGGGGACCAGTTTCCCTCTGAGTGGGGAACAGGTTGAATTGAGTCAGCAGCTAGATGTGATTTTATTCGATGAGGTCGTCAACAGGTTGGAAAAGAAAGAGGGTCTCGATCAAAGTGGCAGCTTGTTTTAAAAAAAAAAAGATCTTCATCAACAATTTAGGAGTCAACGCTCCGAAATGTAAAACGACAACTTCCATAGCGCAAAACAGGGAAACACCACTGATTTCACAAGCCTGTTGTTTATCTCTGAATCTAAAATCTGTTTGCAACCGGTGCGAAAACGGTCTAAAATATTAAATGAATCCCACATTCACTGCTTCGCTTTGCACGCTCGTCTTTCTGGCTGCAGGAGCTGCTTTTCAACAGGCGGGGCTGAAGGTCAACCGCCTTGAAACCGAGAGGGTTTATTTTCATTAAGGTGACCTTGAGCCTGACAGTGAAGCTCCGACCTGCTTCCAAGATTGTATGAACCCTACAGAAGCTGGATGGAGGTGCAGACAAAAGGTGCGGGTTTTATATAAAATGAAATACATTAACATTTATTTTCACTGAATTCTTGACCGTTGACCTCGTTTTTGTGCGGTGGAGCTGGTGAGCGACGGGCAGGCAGTGTGGTCAGCGTGCCTGCGCTCACTCCAGATATCATTCTGGTTTCACAGTCTTTATTGTTGAAAACTTGTTTACAACTGTGTGAAAGTGGCAATTAGTAATTTTCATGAGAAAAAGCTGTCTTGTTTTCAACACACTGTAGACTTAAGAAAGTTGAGGTTAGGGTCTTGTTAGTATTATAAGATTACTCCCGTAATATGTAATATATAAAAATCCGACCCTTTAACTTTACCATCTGCCGACAGTCATATAACTTTATTATTTTGCTTATTACAGTCTTTACCTTTTCTGTTATCTGTTGTTCGTCTAAAATTGTCAGTTTGTTTATGTTACCCCAAATTATTTAGTCAATAAACATATATAATCGTTTGTCTTTGTCTAGAACTTAATTTTAATGTGAAGAACCGATGATACGTGCAAAGAAATAACTGCTTCAGAATATTGAGATTGAGTAAATTGATTTGAAATTGATACTCTAGCTGTCCAAGTCAAACTTGTATAGTTAGATGTTTGGAATAGTTCCCTCCGGCCTGTTCTAGTAAATCAAACAACGGAGGTGGTGCCCCATCTACAAGTGTATTATTAATCGCCAGTGATTAATGACCTTGATTATTAAGCAGTGATAGTCCCCTACATTTATATCTATGGTGCCGTCCATGTGAGGCCCGTATAGTCTCCTACATCTTACATAATCGTATCAACAATTGTCTGGCAATTGTGTTGAACTCATAATTATTATAGCTTCGATTTAACTTGAGCAGATGTGTAAGTACATATAATGATGGGAGTTATAAAGTCAGCCTCGCATGAACAGCGTGAACATGGATCCATGCAGCCAAGCAACCGTCAACTGGCACCTCAAACCAACTGTGCTATTCTCTCCCTCACAGTTGACTTGGATTCACGAGGACATAATGAGATTAAATTCATTTTGGAGACTGGATTCTCTCCCTAAGTGCAGCTGTCAGCTAGAAAAGAAAAAGTGGAAGAAAACTCATAATAGGCTAAGAGGGAATTCATAATATAACAATGCCATTTGGTATGTCATGACATGAGTCCTTTGGCTTACAGTGCCACACATTCTGCACACACTGACTCTCAAAAACAAAGCCTGGAATCACAAAGCACTGCTGTGTCTCTCTGAGCGTTTGCTCTGCAACACTACTAGAATTCTTCAAACAGGAAAGGATTTCCCTCCAGACACGATTTCATGCTTGGACTGGGCTGAGCTGTTTCGTTAGTCGCGGCGATAAGTGACAGAGACGCCGTTTGTCGTCCTCTCCCTTTGTTTTTTTGTTGACGGAGTTGTCACAATGCACTGTAGGTTGTTTAGCTTAACACTCGTCACCTGTCAGCTCAGACGCAGTGCGCACTCAAAGAATCGTGTCATTTAGGAGACAATGCCAGAGTCGACGGAAAGAAATCATTTCTGTCTGCTGAAAATATCAGTGCGAGTTTGAAAACACTGCTCGCAGAGAAGGCAGACGTCAATCACTGCGGAAGAAAACAGTGCAATTTACTCCACCCTGCTGTGAAGAGAGAAAGAGGGAGAGGCGCCGCAAAGATCAATAAACCATTGGGCGCTGGATAACACACCCCTCCCCGCTTCAACGTCTCTTTTCCTTCATTTGACTTCATCACTCCCTCTCTGAGCCTACTGGAGGAACATGAGCAGGGAATAAGAAATCTGTTGATTTTCATGTCTGCGTCGTGGCACCGTTTGATTGTAGTGGAGAAAAGGCAGCAGGCGTTTATGTAAGACTTTATAATTGAATAAAAAAACAACATCAATCAGAGCCCCTTACTGAACTTCCATCAGCGACGTCTTCAGGAGACTCTCAAAGAGCTGAATATGCAAAGGAGATCAACACTGAGATGAATCCAATCACTTGTGGGTGCAGGTGATGCAGTATTCATGATTCAATTATTGTTCTTCCGTTTTGTAAATCTGGATCAGCGGGGGAATATGCGAGCTAAATTTGAGCATTCGCCAATTCACGTTCGGAGACACGACGACCCTGCTGGAAAATGGGTTTTCATACTTCAGTGTTCCCATCACCAAATGTCTTTTGGAGGAGAGCAGGACATTGGCAGTGGAGATCAGGGCTGCGATCCTGTGTCAAATGTGTTTTTAAAACACTTTGTTTAGGTTCAGAAGTGTCTTAACTCTGATACTATGGGGGCACCATATGGACTTTTTCTTACTAATTCTTGTTTGAAGAACCGCCTATAAGATGCCAGTCACTGTCAGAGGTTTCTTGGCAGACACAAGCAGTATATATTTTTCTTTTCCCTCAGAGCCACTAGTTTGGCCATCCACAGTCAGCAAATACTCTATTAGGCAAGTCAAATATTGTCCCTCAAAAATGATCTAGGAGAGAATATATATATTATATAATATCCAGAATATTGGCTCATGGTTTGCGGTATCCCTTCAACACACACTCATCTACCTCTGATCCACTATGGAAGACGTGCAAAAAGTAAAGACGATGTTCAACTGAACTCACTGAGCTTGCATGAGTAACTAAATGGATTTCTGATGAGATATTTTCACAGATATTTGTGCAAGTTTCCATATTTCAGGCCCATTTCTCCATTACTGTTTATCGAGCTTAAAGTGAGCCACAAACCAAAGAACATTTTATCTCTTGCTTTTCTAAAACTAACCTTCCCCCGTGCTTTTTCACAGATAATTTGATTAAATGCATGTTTAAAGATGCTCAGTGGAGGGAAATTTTGCAGTTGCTTCGCAAAATGTTAATTCGTTTTGCAGCCTAGCCAAAACATAGTGTCCACAAAGAGAAAAACGCAAAGCTTTTCTTTGCTGGCATCGCAGTTTTTCTTCTTTCTAAATGAATCAGGCCCACTTCAGCAAAATGTGCCTGAGCATAATTCACATTATATTTTAACAAAACTAACAAATACCATGAAAAACACTGATTTTGCAAGAATTGATGAACCATGTGGATGTGGTAAACATGTTGCATTGATACAAAAGTCAGAGGTTAAATTGCACACAGGGCTGAATGCTTTGAGAAAAATGTTGCAGCATTTGTATGATAATCACAAATTCAGTCTCTTGGTCCCTTCTTGTTTTCTTTCCTCCATTCTTTCCGCCGAGTACACGTGTGTACACTTATACACGGATGTGTTTGAGGGGGTGAAAGCATGGCAGTCCCATGGGCGAGCCTGTAATGGCGTCCTTCACGGATGATATTCTTCTGCAGCGGCAGACCGACAAGAAACTAGCCAGCCTGTGTGCTAGCCAGCCAGGCAGCTATGCTAACTGATTGCAAAGGTCTCTGGCAGGCTACACCGAGCCTGCCTGTTTATTGATTGGCCCTCAGAGCAGGAATAAAGATCAGAGGCACAGGTACTAGAGAAGAAATTAAATACAATACAAGCAAGAAGGGGAAACAGTGTTTTCTGGTGTAAAAAAGAAGACTTTAGAAGATGTTTAGAGATGTAAGCAGTGGTGTAGTCAGGTGGCAGGACACAAAAAGAGGAGAGAGCCATTTAACCCAGATGCAGGTGGCAGAGCTGCTTCAAACAACACAAGCAGTCTATGAATCAATCCAAACACTAAGCCAGAAGACAACAAATGTGTATGTACAACTCGTATAATGTTTGAAAGGGATTCAAGTAAAAAAGAATAATTAAAAAGATAGCTGAAGGTGTCTCAGGCCGGTCAGATTCATCCATGCAGCACTTGAAAAAACCCACTATGGACCTCGCTCTGTGTGTGCACAGGGTTATTGTCATGATGAAACAAGAACGGGCCTCCTCAGAACCTCAAAGTAAATATCACATATGCTGTAACATCAAGCTTTGGATTCATTGGAGCTAAGAGGTTTAGCACAAACAGAAAAAAAACAGTCCTACATCAAAGGTACGCGAGGGTTCTCCCTCCCGGCCACAGGATGCAGCACGCTGAAGCCCCGGAAGACATCCTGACTCTTTACTGGCTGCACAGCTCATTTGTTTGTGCGGCTGTCCAATTACATGTCTTACATTTCTGACGCCCGTTCTTCCCTTCAGTGCATCATGGGGAACGGCTGACCTCACATGACAGCAGAAGTAGATAAAGTACTTTAACTAGCCATTAACTCCGTCTTCGTGGAGTAAAAGTTTCTCTCTCATTAACGCACTGGTCGGCTGTGCAGCTGCTCTCGCTCAGACTGCTGCTACTGTCATGGATACGTGATGGAGTTAATGGAGGGAGACAAATGAGTTATATGAAATTATTGGAGGTGACATATCTCCCTGTGTCCTCATAAGATTACATGTATGCTGGTGCTGTATGGGCCTTTAATGGAGTGATGTGTGAAATCCACTGGTGCGGGTCTTTGATGACTGTCTGATTAGATCAGGCAGATTTAAGTCGCCCCTTATAACGGCATTTAAACTTGTTGGTGTATTTCTTCCAAGTGAATATATGAAAGAATATCCAATTGTGGTTCTAGTTCAAGTTGATTCATGTACAGTGAGTGGTGGACTGAGTAGTGCTCTGCAACTGTGAGAAGAGTCCAAACAACATCTTGTATCATCAATCAACGCTCGTTGACTTCAGAAAATGGTCACAACGCCAGCGTGCACTCTCTCACACCTGTGTGATCTCTATCCTCTTTATATTCTCCGCCAATCGCATTTATCAGCTTACTTTTAATCCTGCGAGAAGTCAAGATAGATTTCTGCTATTTCTGAATGCATTTTAAACCAACAACACACGCTATCAAACATAAAAAAGCAGCATTCATCGGAGGGAAAGAACCGAGCCGGTTGGGGAACACCCGAGTGCTTTCTGACGAAGCGGAGAATTTAATAGAGTTATATCTGCTTTCATGAAGGATGATGCTGTGTTTCCTCAGAGAACAGAGATAGGAAAGCGAACCCTGAAGCGTCTTTCCTTAGCATTTAAAGAATTCTACAAGCTTTTATCAAGGCTGCCAGTTAGATACTTCTGGGTCAGTTCACTCAGTTTCGAGGCTTCATAATCAAAAAAGACTTTTCGAACACACCCCGGGCACACTCAGCATACAATCCCTCAGTAAACAAAGGTCAAAAAAACACATATCCCTTCTCCGCTGGTCTATCTCTTTTTCATCCCCTTCATATTTTTGCCACCACTTACTGCTCCAGTGTCTCTTTCTGTCTATTTGTCTGTCTGCAGCCCACAAACAGCAGAGATGCTCGCAATTTCCTTGCTGTGTAAGCAAAGGTACCTCTTCATCCTTCCCCGTCAACGAACTGAAACACATGTGCAGACGTCTACAGATGCAATGCTTGCATATACCCAACTAGCTTCTGTATCTATAGTGTACTGTATATATAAGGCAGGGCTGATGGGTTGATGCTCAAGGATTCCACCGATTTTATTATTTTTTAAATTTTTAGAAACTATCTAGGCGACTCAGGCATCCATGGACGAGGAAATGTTGTAAAATCATATTCACGTTTGGTATAAGTCCAAAACAACAATGGCAATAAAAATAATGGAGTTGTTTTTTAGACACGTTAATGCAGAAATGTTACATATAATATCTTTAATTCAGTGCAGTGCCCTTTATCTTGAATTTCTGCATTTTATTACATGTATCTGGTGTTTCAACTACTTTTAATCAGGCAGTCTTGCAGGGAATTCTTAACCTTAAAGTCTTAACCTTCCAAGAGTGCTTTGATTTAATGAGGATGGCCCGAGATGTCCTCAGACTGCAGAAATGACCTCACTACACACACTCGCACACACGAGCGGCTTATTATCTGACTTCCTGTCACACTGTCATTCATCCTAATTCCCAAATTCTATTTCTCGCCCCTCTCAGAGAAGCCGCGGCACATTTCGCGGACTGCCCTGTGTGGCTGCAATGTCAGACACATGGTGGTTATATTGGTGTGAGGATATCATTATTGCACAGCATGATCCAATAAAGATAACAGCACACCTCGCCTCTCTCTCTCTCTCTCTCTCTCTCTCTCTCTCTCTCATCCCCACTCTCATACAGCTGTCCGATAAATATCCACCAAATCACCTCCATAGATACGAAGGCTCTTTGGAGATAAGAGGACGAGCCTGCGATGTGCTGTAAAAATCCCTCGGAACACTTCACTAGCAAGTTCTTTTGATTGAATTTCACGTGCTTGTGTGGCGGCCAAACACACAAGATATGAAAAGCCTGGGCATTTAAGAATGTAAGAAATTGTCCAGTAGCTGCGAGGTCTGACCGTGAACATTTTATCAAAATTGTGCTGCGCAGGTTCTGAAGAAAAGAAGTCGTGAGATGGAAAAAAAATGATCCGGCTTGCAGGGAGGCCGTCTGCCCGTCCACTTTTAGCAACATGTCTCCGCTCGTACACCATGCCGGGAGACGTGTCTCTCCCATCCAACTCTATATTCAGATCAATGGGAGACAGACAGTGTGGCCAAGCCGGTCAATAGAGCGAGGGATGAGTAGGCGAGAGAAAGAAAAGCAAAGAGGGCGGCGAGGTTGGGAGGGTTAGGGAGAGAAGATGAGAGAGAGGAGATGGGATTTACGGGAACGATCCAGCCTTTAAGCAAAGGTGCAGCAGCCGTCCAATTCAATCCAGTCCTTGCGTGTGCGTGTGTGGTTTTTTTCCCTGCATTTCTGTGTGTGGATATGCATGTGGGCGTCTGTATGCGTGTGCATTTCAATCTGTCTGTGTGGACTCAGGGGTGTCGCACAGAGGCAGCGGAGCTCAGCGATGGCAGCCACTGCATTGCAGATACTTGGCCCGGTGTGGCACGGCACACAGACATGTGTGTGAACAGGCCGCGGTGCTCCGACTGTACAGCCAAACAAAAACTAAATGTCAGTGTGTCAAGATAGCTCTGCGGTCAACAACGGGCTAATCATGGAAATCTGATACAACCTGTTCTCTCCTGCTCCCTCTCTCTCTCTCTTTCTACCTCTCTCTCTCTTTCTCTCTGCCTTGGACACCCACAGACACCAACACACACATAAACACACTCCAGTGGCTCGTTTAAAGCGCACCTGCTCGGTGCAGATAGGCCCGCCACCACCGCTAATCTGTCAGTGTGTCAGTCAGCCCAGCCTGGCCCATAAAGTGCTCCACACTTCCCGTTCCCAGCTCGGATCGTACTGCGGGACACCTCCTGGGTTCGTC